>NC_045427.1:126533459-126675959 GCF_902635505.1 Sarcophilus harrisii | reverse complement strand
CAGCTGAGTGAGTTTCTCACATAGCTTTCAAAGGCTGAAATACTTAAGATAATGTAAAAGGTCCAGGTTAAGTGAAGGAATTTGCACCTGGCTGGCTGGGCCTCTTGCATGAGCCAGGGGCTCCTGGCAGGAGGCAGGTCATTATGACTACTTTCAGGTTATCCCTGAACTCAAACTTAAGATAGACATGCAAAGCAAATAGGATCCCAGACTCCAAACTGACTGAATATTCTCTATTCCTCAGAGAGCTGATAACACAGAAAGTAATAAATGGTTATAACAAATTAACAGGAAGAAGCCAATATTATTTAAAGAAGGTGCCAGATTGAGGACTCATCCCCACTGGTTGACTCAGAAGAGAATAAATACCTGTGCACCCTAGCCTGAACCCCTAAAGAAGAATACAGTGGAAAAAGGTTCAGGGTAATATGCAGCAGAGTTCAGGGTGTGCTCTCTTGGGAAGCTCTTTGGGCTTCCTGTAACCTCTGGAAGCTGGATCACTTTTAAAGACTGTTCCTTTCTTTTTTCATAAAGATTGAAAGCGACCTTGAGAGGCCATTCCTCTGTTTCTAAGCCAAAATATACAGGAATCATTCCCAGCAATTCGGAGGCTGCTTTATTTTTTTTTTTTTTTAAATATACCCAGTGTATTGTTCATTTATTAGTGACAGAGAGGAGAAAGTGGGGGACCTGGGAAGGTCAACTTCTCCTTTTAAAGAAAATTAGGAAAGAATATGGAGCTACAATTTAACTTTAAATAATCAGCAGGAGTTTCTTCTACTCTGAGTAATCAGTATGGAAAGATCAAAGTCCAAGATAATGTGATTACAGGGAAAATTGTATATGATTTAAATTAAGGTTCTGAATTCAAACCCCAATCCCATCTCTGACCAAGAGTATAAACTCCATTTTGCCTGACTCTAGATAAAAAAATCTTTAACTTTTTTGTGTCATTGACTTTCATCATCTGGTAAAATTCTGACCCCCTTCTTAGAATATATTTTTTTAATTCAGTAAATAAAATATATAGGATTACAAAAAAAATAAATTATATTAAAACATTTATTAAATATATGTGTGTACATATGTATATATATTTATATATGTATTTAAAATTTATAGAGCCCAGATTAAAAATCTCAGGTTTAAGTGAACTTGAAGATTGGACAAAGAACTGGTGAGATGTTGATAAAGGTCCAATAAATTAGAACAGATGTAAGGTTTTTAAAAATGCTGCTTTTAATTCCCAAAGGGAGAGGTGATATAGAGAAAGAGATGAGAATATGTGTGAGGTAGAGAAAAGGACTAGGAAAACATTATTATAGTATCACAGAATCTAAGAGTTCATAGAGACCTCAGCAGCCATTTAATCCAACTAATCCAACCTACTTAAAAGAAATCCCCCACTATGCATAACCACCAAGTATTTAAGTCAGTAAATAATCACCCAGCACCTACATACTTAGTACTTTGCAGGCAGAATGGAATATTCCTGGATTCTAGCCTGCTGCTTTCATGCCTCTGCATCATCATCCGGTATAATCCTTCTCTTCTTTTATGTTATATCTTGTACACCAAGTCTTCCATGAAGCCTTATCTGATTCTTAATTGAAAGTTATCACTTCCTCCTCAAACTTCCTTAGGATTCTCTTTTTACTCTTACCATTTGGCCTTAGTAAATAGTTTAGCTTCTCTGGGACTCAGTTTCTTCATTCATAATATATGACAGGATTGTGTCAGAAAATATCTAAAATTCTCTTTCATTTCTAAATTTAAGATATAGATATTTATTTCATGCTAGTTTATGCATCTGTTATATATCCCTCTCCCTCCTCCTACCTCTAGTCTTTTTATAATCTTCATGACCTAAAGAATAGCACAAGACCTTACACCTAGTTGGTTCTTCCAAATAATTTTCAAATGGAATTTTGTATACTTCTGACCAGGGCAGAGTACACTACAACTATCACTTGTCTCTATAAGTATCTTATGCATCCTTTAATGTATCCTAATATTAGATTTGGTGAAATTGTCATATCAAAATGATTCATACTGAGTTTATAAATCTACTCTTTTCATGGAAATTGTTATTTAGACATTCTTTTCCCCTATTACATGACAGTAAGCCTCAACAATTACTAGAGATTTGGGAATACCTTAATTTTGAAACATTTGCTAAAAAAAGAGGAGGAAAAAAGAATGATCAATTGGATTCTTGCAGAAAGTGGCCCAAATTAGAAATTTGATATCAATTTCAAATCTAAGTACATCTGAAATTGTAAGTTAATTTTTTCTTAAATTAAGTAAAGCATATAATCTCTCCTCATTTTATTTGTTTTATTTATTTTACTTCATATTGTTATTTTATTAAAATGAGGTGATTGTACTGGATCTCTATAATTCCTCCTAATAGCAAATTCTGTTTCTTCTGTTTTAAGGTGCCTCTTCTCTCTAACATTCTATGTTCTCAATCTCTTTCAAGTGAAACACTCAATATTGTATGGTACCTTCAAGCTCTGACTTTGTATTCTATGTTCTAAAGTCCCTTCTAACTCTTGCCCTTTTACATTCAGTGTTCTAAGTTACCCTCCATTTCTGGTCTTCTATATTCTGTGATTTCAAATTCATTTCTTTACAACCTCCTTATTACTTAAAAACAAAACAAAACAAAACAAAACCAAAAACCCAACAACAATTGAATGCCAGGGAGTCACAATATTTCAAGTAAACACAGGTATACAAAAACTAAACAAACACACAAACAAAAACAGCCTCTAGTCTCAAGTACCTCATATTTTAATGGGGGAGATGAAATGCAAACAACTCTGCAATCAAGATATGTATATACAGGATAAATTGGGGATAATCACAGAGGAAGAGACTTAGCATTAAAGGGGAGCTGAAAAGGCTTCTTGATGAAAATTAGATTTTAGTTGCATCTTGGAAGGAAGTCAGAAGGCAGATAGGAGGGAAAGAATTCCAGCTTAAGTTGAGGGGGGGGGGGGGGGGCGTCAGTGAAAATAGAGAATCAGGAGATGGAATGACTTGTTCAAGCAGTAACAAGGAACATAAAATCACTGGAATAAGGTATTAGAAGAGTTGTAAGATATAAGAAGACTGGAAAGGTAAGAAGGGCCTAAATTAAAGTAGGTTTGAAAATCCAAATGGGGAGGTAGTGGTTATATTTGATTTTAGAACTATTAGGGAGCTACTGGAGTTCATTATATAGAGATTGAAAGGAAATCACATGGTTTGACATGTGCTTTAGGAAGACCACTTTGACATACAGGTGGAGGATGGACTGGAATGGGGAGAAATGAGCCAGAGGCACTGACCAGAAAGCTATTATAATAGTTCCTAAAATGGCAAGCTCTGGATGTGTGGAATATATGGTTAAGAACAATTCAAACAATGCCCAGTTCAGGTTCATTCCAGTTGTCCACACACTGACCCCTAACTCTTCTTGCTTCAAATAATCCACCAATTCTTTGTGCCTCCATTTTATAAGAGTCGATCTGTCCTTTACTAAGAAAAGCATTGGCTAATATGTGGATTAATTTCCGTCAGGGAGGTCAGAGTTCTCAGTGAAATGTTGGATGATGAAACGCTGGATAGATCTAAAGGTGTTAAACTGGAACAGAATTTCATGAAATGACTTAGAGCAAGGTTAAGAAGCTCATGTGCCACTTCCCTTTCTCCATCCAAAAAAGCAAAGCAAATGGAAAAACAAAAATATTGACTTTTCTTCTTTCTGTTTTCTTCCTTCTTTCCTTCTTTCCTCCCCCTTCTCCCTTCTTTCCTTTCTTTCTTTCTTTCTTTCTTTCTTTCTTTCTTTCTTTCTTTCTTTCTTTCTTATTTACTTTCTTTCTCTTTCTTCCTTCCTTTCTTCCTTCTTTTCTTTTATTATATCTTTCTTATCCTTCTTTCCTACCTGCCTGTCTCCCTGCCTGTCTGCCAGTAAGACTGTTGTGACCCGGAACATATGAAGGATCATATTTCTGCACCACAGTTTTGACTAAGCTAACATACTGGAAATGAAACTCCTCCTCAGATGAGCAACCTGGAATTCTTTTGATAAGGCTTAAGGTTTTTTTCATGGACATGCAGAGTAAAGACTAATTATTTTATAAAAGGTAGCATGATATATCTGGATTTTGAATCCCAGAGGAACTGAATTCATATCTCAACTTTACCACTTACTTATGTGATATTGGACAAATCACTTTGTTTTTCTGGACCTTAGTTTATTTGTCTGTAAAACAAAAGGCCTGGACTAGATCATATTGAAGATTCTTTCCAGCTTTAAATCAATGATACTATTTTAAAAATAATAATTTATCATTTAAATATTGGTGGGGTGGGGGGGAAAGGAGAGGGTTGTTTTTGGAGGAGTTTTTTTGGTGGTAAGGATTTTTGCTGCCATCACAACAAATTCTTCCTCTCCAGTCTTTTATCTCCCAAAGGCAATATTTCAGCAATTCATAATTTCCCTATTGTTGGTGTTCCTTCTTTCTTCACACTAACATATATAATATTCATAAGTTGCTGTGGTCAAAATGAGTTATCCTCTGCTGCCTAACCATCTATTGAAAATCTCCTCATTTACTCTAACTGGGTCCCAGACACTTAGGACACTAGGACACATAGTATAGGACGCTATGTACATAGAGAGCATTTCAGTAGAGGCCACTGATAAGGAAGGGAATAAAATGAGATTAATGGAATATGACTGAGTAGGAGTTCTTCTATGGTATCCTCTGTACAGTTGGAAGTAAGGGTCTCCTTATAGATTTTTTATAAACAATTATCTTACTTTTTTTTTTGTTTTCTAGGGTAAAGTCCCAGGTATTCTTCCCTAATTACAGTGCCATTAAGATGATAGATATATATGACATCATAAGTTCATAGATTTAATGTTGGAAGGGGCCTTAGAGAACATCTAATCCAACTTCTTTATATGAGAAGAAAACAGATGCTTAGAGAAGTTAAAATGATTTGTCCAAGATGGCATAGGTAGTAAGTATCAGACAAAAAAGCACCTGGCCTGCATTAGAATAGTTTCTAGTTTAGAAGGACTAGCCAGAGCATGTGACCATGTTTCTGCTTAGCATGCAAGGATTCAGAGTGTCTCCATTTTACAAAGGGTAGGATTTAAGGGCCCAATTGACTCTTAAAATGTTAGAACTAGATTATATAAGTTTGTAGATTGAGAGCTAGAAGGGAGCTTGGAGACCATCAAGTCCAACCCCTACATTTTATAAATGAGGAAACTGACTCACAAAAAGGTTAAGTAACTTGACTATTAGTCTGTGTCAGATGGGATTTGAATTCATGTCCAACGAATTGGATTCAAGTCTAATGCTTGTTCTGCTATACAGTGTACTTTCAGTATTTGTAAACTAAGGCTAAAGGAAGGCTACTGAATCATCCAATGTTACATATTGAGCCTCACAACAACCTGTGACACAGGTATTATGGTTATTATAATTCCCATTTTCTATTGAGGAAATTGAATAAAGGCTTTAATCTAGTGGCATTTCAATTAAAATTTCCTTTGAAACCTGAACTTGGAAAGGGATGTCAGAGATCATCAGAACCAACTACCTATTAACAGAATCCCCTTATCAATATCTGATTGTATATTTTCTAATTGGAGATCTCCAGTCCAGGAGAACTAATCCCATCTGAGGTAAACCATTACTTTTTTTTGTTTTGGCTGAGGCAATTGGGGTTAAGTGACTTGCCCAGGGTCACACAGCCAGGAAGTGTGAAGTGTCTGAGGTCAGATATGAACTCAAGTCCTCCTGACTTCAAGCCTGGTACTCTATCCACTGCACTACCAGCTGCCCCTCTAAGCCATTACATTTTGAGATCACTTTAATTGTTAAAAAGTAGATGGAGGATCCTTTCCCCTTTATATTGAGACTATAAATGTCTCTGCAAATTCCATCTGCTGGTCTTCAAATGAAAATTCTTCATTTCTTTCCCCATCCCAAATTAAATCTTCCTTTCTCCAGGCTAAACACTCCTAGTTCTTTCAGAGAATCATGATTTTCTGTTTGCTCAAATTCTTGCCTAAGAGAATATGACTGATAGAATTGCAATGTCTAGGAATCCATGCAGAAATTGCTGTATCTCCTCTACCTTCTAATTCTCTCCTCATTTATTCCAAAAAAGGAGTTTTACCTTAAATTCAGTATTAAATACATAGGTCTGCAGAGGTTCTGATGTCCCTTACAGCTAGAATGTCCTACTTCCTTTTTTTTTTTTTACTACTGCTTTCCCTCACTTCCTTTAATTTCCATCTGAAATCCCACCTTCTACAGAAAACTTTCTCTAACTTCTTAATTCTAATGCTTTCCCTCTTTTAATTATTTCCTTTTTAACCTGTATATAGCTTGGTTTATATATAGTCATTTGCATGTTGTTTCCCTCATTAGATTGTAAGCTTAAATGCAGGGTGGTCTTTTCTCTCTTTAGCACACTGCTTGTTCACAGTAGATGTTTAATAAATGTTGATTGATATCTTTACAATGTCAGAGTCCTCATAGTACAATCAATAGAGTTAAATTTATTGTAAAGAGAATAATGATAACGAGTTACCTGAAGAAAGTTAGGCTTCAGTAGAATCGAAAGCCAAATTTCAGTTTTGCCATCTACTCCTTGGCATATATACATGTTACTCATATCACAAAAGACTGCACAAAGAGTATATGCTAAACTCTGGAATCTCATTGGGAATTAATCGTCTAGCACGTCCCATAAATTCTGCACCATCTCAGTGATCCCCTAATAGTGCCGCACATGACAAGATGAATTGCCAGTGATTTTAAGTAAATTACAGAGTTTTTACCAGTCTCTGGAACAAAGCAGAAACTTGTGACATTTTCAAAATGTTAGAAAAAGAAGCATGCCAAATCTCCCAATTAGAGGCAAAGAAAATGGTGACTTTGAACCTCTGCTTCTGGAACAAAATTTTCCTTATCTGCAATTTAAACAGTCTTCTTGGCTTTGAGTCCTTTGTCTGGGTTATAGGTGCAATGAGGTGAGTGGGAGCCACACACACATACAAACACAACACATTCAGTTCTCTCCATATCATTCTGAAAACCTTTAAATGCCAATTCTTATGCAATAGATGCTGGCAATTCTGATAGAAGGACTTGGTCATAACTGAGCACAAAGAAATGGCCTGAAGAATTTAGAAAACATATACCCATAACAAAGGCACATAGAAGGGACTAAATAGTATTTGTTCCTTTTCCAATTATATTCTCTTTTTCTCCATATAGAAATAGAAGATTATAGATTTAGGGATGGAAAAGACCATAAAAATCACTTAGCTTAGTTACCTCATTGTAGCTAGATTGGTCTATTAATGTGTCCCACTTAAGAAAAGCAGAGCTCCAAATCCCAAAACAAAGGAAAAAGAGTAGAAAGGACAGTGGAGAAAAGAGAAACACAGTGATGACCACATCAAATACTTGCTCATTTCAAATAATAGTATCAGCTAGAAATTTCACAGAATAAGTGAAAGATTTTTTTGCCACATCTTAGGAAGGATTCCAAACTGGAGAGGCAACATGGAACAGTGCAAAGAACACTGTGTTTGGAGACAAAGCCCAACTTCCTAGTTGTGAGACTATGGGAAAATTCACTTCCCTTCCCCTCTCTGAAGCTCAGGTTCATCTTGTCAAAATGGGAAAATAATACTTGGGCTTCCTATCTCACAGGAAAGCCTTTGCTAAGAATTATAGAAATTAGAGTTAGTATCAGTTTATTTCAGGTCTCCAGGTTATATAAAAGCAGCCACAGGGCCTGAGTTCAAATTCTGACTATGATTGCTCTATATGGATGGAGGAAGTTGGATTCAATGATACAGATAGGACTTGATCTAGCTATGTATCATAGGTATACATCTTGTATACATAGGTATACATAGCTAGGTATACATCTTGTGTTGACTGGGTATGCCGGAACACACTGGGAAAGTATTCCCACTGGTCTATCCCTCTCCTTTTTCTTGCCTATAAGAGAGAATTGTAGCATATAGATAGCCTAAGATGCCTCAAGTGATAGGATCAGAGATTCAGAACAAGAAGGAACATGGAGGTCTCAGCATCCAACCCTCTAGTCTTGTACATCATATACAATCAGTACATGAGCAAGTATTAAATGCTGACCATGTGCCAGGCATTAGACCAAGAGAAGGCACCTCAAATACAGCTGTATTCTAGACCAAGAGATTGAGGCCCGGAAAATTAAGTGATTTACTCAATCGCCAAGATAGTAAAGTTCAGCTTGATACCCAGACCATCTGAATCCAAATGTGATACTCTGTTCAGTGCATCTATCACCATACTCCCTTGGTTTGATTTTGTAGCTAAAGCGTCATCTTGGGCACTCCCTTAATAAATGCTTGTTGACTAGGATTAAATTAGATTGAATTAGGAGGAAAGGTACAAATATCAAAGGATAAAAGCAGTGCTCCAGGGACTCTTCAAAAGCCTATATATCATCAACATTTAAAGATATAACTCCATTTAGCAGGAAGAGGAGAAAAGGTGCCCTGAGGTTCTTGGAGTATAGAGAGCTTTCCCTAAAATGAGTCCTTAGCTCTTGAACCCCCTAAATCGTATGTCTTAATTCTGTTGTTCAGTTGTTTTTCAGTCATATTTAACTCTTTATAACCTCATTTGAGGTTTTCCTGGAAAAGATACTGGGGTAGGTTGCCATTTCTTTCTCCAGCCCATCTTACACATGAACCAACTGAAGCAAGTAGGGTTAAGTGACTTACCCAGGGTCATACAGCTAGTGAATGTCTGAGGCCAGATTTGAAGTCAAGAAGATGAGTCTTTTGTACTTCTGGCCCAGAACTCTATCCATCATGCCATTTAGCTGACCCTACCTGTCTTAATTCCATCTAATATCTAATGAGAGGAAACTGGAAAATAATTGGGATAGCCTACTCATTTACAGACAATTATTTTTCTTAGACTTTTCAAGGTAAAAAGCACCTTAGAGACCATCTAGTCCAGATCTAGGAAGCCCAGAAAGGGAAAATGATAATAAATACTCACAGTTAGTAATATATGCTTCCCCCTGTCCCCCTTCATATGATTTGTACTTTAAGTCCCAAATCTACTCCCATGGCCTCTAAGTGACAATGTGTAATATAAGTGACAGTGCAGGACTTTGGACTACTTGTGATCTACCTGTTTGCATAATACCTAAAATGTAGGTGTGTGTGTGTGTGTGTGTGTGTGTGTGTGTATTTACTTAAATAATAGCTGTTTTGGTACATTCTATCTAGCATGTTTGCACAAGTAGGGGGGTGAGGTAATATAGTGGTATGAGAATAACCCATTAAATGATTTCCTATATTTCTGGGTAAGGGCTCAAATCAATAAGAAGTATTTTTTCTTAGTCCTTACTGTCTATCACTAACATCTCCAAAATGTTAGAAAACACTATATCGCATAATGTTAAAGACAGTATAAATAGTACAAGGAAAGAAGATCAGATATGCTGTGGAATGATCTGGGTTCAAGTGCTTCTTCACATATTTACACAAGCCACTCCCTCTTTGGAACCCGTTTCTAAAAAATGATTGTGTTGAATTAAATTCAATTCAGTAAGCATTTATTAAGTGCCTGATGGCATTATCAAACCATCCAGGTAAAATACATATATAAAACTTCATGAACTATTTCTCATCTTCCAAACACTTTTATTATCTTGGAACAGTCCAACCAGGGTGGAAACCAGCTGTGATTCAGTCTAAAGAAATTTGGGAAGAAAATAGATTAATTAAGTAATCCTAACTTTTCTTCTTCTGTCTTTAGGCATAGCCCTTCCTACCTATAGTTCCAAGTCTCTGTTTATTAATATGTAAAATGGGAGTAGTTGGACTAGATGTCTCTGGGAGCCTTTGATCCACTGGGAAGTTGATGGGATTCTATGGGTTTTTGCCTTTCATCTGTGGGCTGACCAACCGAGACATTTCCAAGTTATAAAACAGAATGTCAGATTTCATGCTTGTCCTTCTACAACAGGGAAGAAGAGGAGGGGAGTGGTTCTGCATCTGAAAAATGTGTCAAATGCTTTGCTAAAAAAAAAGGCCAAAGATAAAAGGACTTTGAATGCTTCTGTGTCCATGCATTGTCTGCTGCAGGCGACACTGACTCATCGGGCAGAGGTCAAAGGGAAATGCTTGGTTTCCCTTTCTTGGGATTTTAGAGTCATGTTTTTTTTTATAGAGGGGCAGCCCCGCCATTGTTCTGAGGCAGTCCGGTGCCACTGTTCCAGACAGACATATGCCAGACTCCAGGCGGCCCTCATAAATTAGGTTTTTGGAATTTTGTGACACAATGATTTCCTCTTCTATTGTGTGCACCCAGCTATGAGTGTGTGTGTGTGAGTGTGCATGTGTGTGCATGTACACTTATTTCCACATTTAAAACAAACTAGACAGACCTTAGAAATCCTATACTTATATATGGCCTTTACAAAATCTGTGTTCAGTCTACATTATGGTTAGTATGTATTGTGAAAAGATGGTGAATAAGGGAACAACAGATCCAACAAAGATGAAGGGAACAGGAACACTAAAAATATGTTTAAATATTTTAATGTAAAAATAGCTTTCAGTTATATATGTATGTATATATATATATATATATAAAATATATATGCATGTTCACACACACACACACACACACACATATATATATATATATATATATATATATATATATGTAATTTTTATATGACAGAAAGTGGATATAAATCAGAACTTCTTAAATTGTGGGCCACAGCCTCATATAGGGTCAGGCAACTGAATGTGTGAGTCATGAAATTATGATTTATTATCAGTAAATGTTTAATTTGTATACCTATTTTATATACCTGTGTATCCAAGGTCACATAAAAATTTCTCAGGAAAAAGGGGTCACAAGGTTTAAGAAGCTCTGGTATAGATTAAGATACAAAGTCAACTTTGTAACAAGAAAGAATACATTCAAGTTTGGTCTCTGAAAATTACTAGATTTATAACCCAACAAAAGTAACCTAAATTCTCATTGTCCTAGGAAACTTTCTAATGTTATAAATTGTCAAGCAGGTAGCAATCTTCATCTCATCATCTTACAAATTTCTACACAGAGCCACCTGGAACCTGGAATATATTTGTTTGGGGTTTTTTGGAGAAAATAATCCTGATCTTAGATTTCATTACTGTAAAAGACACTGCTAATGGAAATGTCTTCCACCAATGCAGATAGACAGCTCATTTGTAATTTAAAGTCCTTGAAAGTTGCCTGAGTTCCCAGGAGGTCCTTGGGCGTACTTCCAGTGTATATTTCCAGAGGAAAAAGTTAAAGTCAGGTCTTCCTGACTAAAGTTAGCCCTCAAGTTGTACCACTTTTCAATGTGTATGCATATGCTTTTTTTTCTTGCAAAGAGATTTTCTTTTAGGAGGGTGGGCTATGTCTAAGGGAAAATCAGAATCAGATTAACATGGCAAATTATCTTTAGGTCAGAAAGAAATACACTTTAAAAAAATTTCTGAGTTCTAGGAATTTGGAATAGTTCAAGAAAAAAGTTCAATTGACATTTATCTACAATTAAATAAGTATTTTTTTGGACTATGTGATCAATATTAGGTTGATTTAGTGGGAGGTAGTATTATATAAGAAATATAAGATGTGGCCCCTATCCAGAAGAAGAGACAAGAATAATACATAGGGCAAAATTAAAGAGTAGTGCAGCACACAATATAAACAAATGCTAAATTGTATG
The DNA here is from genome assembly GCF_902635505.1 of Sarcophilus harrisii. Classification (NCBI taxonomy): domain Eukaryota; kingdom Metazoa; phylum Chordata; class Mammalia; order Dasyuromorphia; family Dasyuridae; genus Sarcophilus; species Sarcophilus harrisii. The sequence goes on along the minus strand of NC_045427.1, from coordinate 126,664,160 downwards.
CTCCCATCTCTGGTTGCTATAAAACATTGGACTTAAAATCAGAGATCATTATGGAATCCCAAATTCAATAAATAGCTCCTTCTCAAGAGAATGAAGAGTTTTACTGTATCATTAAGAAGGAATAGAATCAAGTGTGGATCACAACATAGTATTTTCACTCTTTTTGTTGTTGTTTGCTTTTGTTTTGTTTTCTTTCTCTTTTTTTTTCCTTTTTGATCTGATTTTGATCTGATCATGTGCAACATGATATTTATGGAAATACGTATAGAACTGAATATGTTTAACATATATTGGATTACTTGCCATCTACGGGAGGAGATGGAGAGAAGGGAGGAAAAAAACTTGGAATCATTTGCAAAGGTGAATGTTGAAAATTATCCATGCATATGTTTTGAAAATTTAAAAAAAAACTTTAATTTAAAAAGAAAAGAAGGAATAGACTCATAGGGATAGTGGCACTTTGTCATTCTGGAGAGGTAATTTTAATGTCATTTTCTCCAAGATTCTTTTAATAAAAAATGCAACGAAATATCTAAATATTTCAACAACGTATCACAGTGAAAATGATCACAAATCAGAGATGGTTATTACCAGAAAATTCAATTGTAGACTTCTTTTTAAAACTGGAAACATAGTCCCACCATTCAGCTCTATTAGAGTAGTAATCATTCTCTCAATAATTCTCTTCTACATATTTTCTCTGCAGAATATCTTCTACTCAGGATGAGTTAAATTCTCTTTGAAAGAAAACAAAATTCTGTTAGTTCTTTCTTCATAGCTTTAAACAATCTTTCTTCAGATATTGCAGTTAATAATTTCTCCAGAATGATAGAATCTAAGTCTGAATAATCACCTCTGCTTCATATTAGTTCTGTGATTTTGGATTTACACATTTCTTTGAGTCTCAGTATCTTCATCTGTGAATACTGGACTCAATAAATCCCTTCTAGCTCAAATAGTGTGTGATTCTAAAAAAAAAGACATATTACCAATCAAGGCAATATCCCTAAAAGCCTTAATATGAGAACCAAAGTAGTATAATAGCAAGATAAGATGGTAAAGTGAAAAACAACTGAATCTGCAGAGAGAGGTTTCAAAGAGAATTCTTGAATTTGATTCAAAAGAATTTGGTTTGAAATTCTGCTTCTAATACTTATTAGCTATGTAAATTTGAACAACTTGGGCAAGTTTGGGCAACCTTTATCAATGTCAGTTTTTTCTCTTGTAAAATGTGGTTAATAATACTTTTTTTTATTGTTGAGGATGAAACAAGATTGTATGTATTAGGTATTTTGTAAATGGCAAAACACTGCTTAAATATAATAATCTATACTTTGTTATATTAATAGACCATAATATTGAAAATATTTATGGATCTGATGAAATTTAAGATGCCTTAAATAAATAAGGAGTCCAAATGACACTGAAAGAGCCAAGGCATAGTTAAGAGTAAGGATTTTACACTAGAGAAAAGAGCAATAGAATTAATTTAATCAGAGCAAAACTTCATATTAAAGAGTCATGAGAGGTAAAATTCAGTGTATGGAGTAGTTCTAGAATAATTTGGAAGAAGAGGGAGAGAAAGAAAGAGAGAGACAGCCAGAAAGAAACAGAGACAGAGACAGAGAGAGATCTCAGAAGTCATGTGACTTACCCAGATTCACACATCTAGTAAATATTAGGAGAAGGATTGAACTCTGTTTTTCTTTATTCAAGTCTAGCAATCTGTCCTCTGCTCCATGCTATTTCTCTTATATCATCATCCAATGTTTATTTGTGTCTCAATGAACAACAAAGAACCTTCACAAGTTTTGCAACCCCATGATAAAAACTGAGTTTTAGGAAGGTTACTTTGGCAGGGTATCATACATCTACTAAGAAGTAGTTTGCTAAACAACAACAACAAAAAAAATCCAAAAAAAAAAAAAAAAATCCAGAGGGTAATGTTTAAACTATTTAAAAGAACAAACTGTTTTCAAACACCCATAGCTAATTTAGAAACACCTATTTCATTCACTACTTAATCCATTTAAAAAAAGGATTGAACAATCATAGTGAACAAGACCATATGCATGGTTCTGTGGTAGATACAACAATCAACAACCACATAGTTTCTGTCCAAGGAACCCATGGGAAGATGAAATATACATAAATAACTATACTACATGACAAAAATAAAATGCTATGGAATTTCAGGAGGATGAAGCATTTTTGAATGGGAAGATGAGGAAAAGGTTAGTAAAGGAGTATTTGAGCTGAGTTCTGAAGACTGGATCAGATTTATACAGCTAGAAAATAAAGAAGAGCATGTTAGAAGGAATAATTTAGCAAAGATGGGAAGAGTTTAGTGGAGATTCTTGGGGAATGGTGTATAAGCAAGTTTGCATAGAACATGGAATAACAGGAAGTAGGGAGAAGTAAGAGTGAAAGACAGGTTGGAAGCAGATTTTAAAGAGCCTGGACAGAGGCCTGGACTTTTTTCAAAAGATAGTGGGAAGACCTCCTAATGTTTACTCAATAAAGAAGTGATACTATCAGGATTTAATTTGGAAAACTAAATCCCTGCAAAGGGGTTATAGGCGAAGAAGAGAAGGAGAGCCTGGAAGTAAGAAAATCTATTAGAAACCTTATATAATGTCAATAGAAATAATTAGGCTTTGGACCAAGGTGGAATCTTTGAGTGAAAGGTAAATCAATAAACATTTATTGAAAATCAACAAAATTTCAGTCACTGTACTCCAGGGATAAAAGAAAGGCAAAGGACTGAAATGCTAAATTGTAAATTATCCTTTTTTATCTTTTAAAATTATTTATTTAATATTTTTCCCCAATTACATTCAAAACAATTTTTTTTACATTTGTTTTTAAGATTTTTGAGTTCTAGGATCTCTCCCTTATTCCCACCCAAAATTAAGAAAGCACATATAAAGCTATTAAAAATATTTCCATTAAAGTCAAATTGTGAAAAAAAAAACAAACAGATCTCTCACTCTAATGAAAATAAAAATCCTCAAGAAAAATTAAGTTAAAAATAAAGAGAGAGGTATATAGAAAATAAGAGATATCTATATTCAGACTCAATCAGTTCCTTCTCTGGGTATGTATAGGATTTTTCATCATAAGTCCTTCAAAGTAGGTGTGGATGATTGTACGACTGAGAATAACAGTCATTTACAGCTGGTCATAGCAGAACATTGCTGTTACTTTACATATAGTATATTTCACTTTGTTTATAGAAGACTTTCCAGGTTTGTTTGTTTGTTTTTCCTGAGAGTATCCTGCTCATCATTTTCCAGAAAACAATAATATTCCAAAAGAGAAACTTAGTTCAAAAAAATTTTTTTTACAATTACTGTTGCTTATTTTGTTTCTACTATTTATTCTTTCTCTCCTTTCACCCTATGCCTCTTCAAAAGTATTTTGCTACTGACCACTTCTTCCCTCAATATGCCCTTTCTTTTATCACCCTCCCCTTCTCCCACATCTCAGTTCTCCTCCTATTTTCCTTCAGGGTAAAATAGATTTCTATACCCCTATTGAGTATGTATGTTATTTCCTACATGAGTCAATCCTGATAAGAGTAAGGTTCACTCACTCCTCCTCTCCTCTCCCATTTCCCCTCCACTGTAAAAGCTTTTTCTTATCTTTTTTTAATGGCAGAGAATTTGTACTATTCCACTTCTCCCTTTCCCCTTTTCTCAGTACATTCCTCTCTCATCCCTTAATTTAATTATTTTTAAAAAAAAGATATTATTTCTTCATATTCAACTCACATTCATGCCCTCTGTCTACATATATTTGAATTGTTTCTTCTGGATGCTTGCAATATTTTCTCTTTGACCTGGGAGTTCCAGAATTTGGTTCTAATGTTCCTGGGAGTTTTTATTTAGGGATCTGTTTCAGGAAGTGATTGGTGGATTCTTTCAATTTCTATTTTATCTTCTGGTTCTAGAATATTAGGACAGTTTTCCTTGATAATTTCTTGAAAGATGATGTAGAAGCTTTGACTTTGTTATCATCTTCTGAGTATGTGTTTTGATCCTCCTAGTCACCATAATATCTTTCAATGGCCAGAAACTTTTTTGTTTCCTATGCATTTTCTTAGTCTATTACTTGGCTTTTAATTGTTTGTTAGGGTAGGGCTGTGTTTCCAGGGTGGAGAGTGCACTGTCCCAAGCTTCAGGTATTTTGTGCAGGTATTTGCAGAAATCCATCTAGGAATCTGACCACAGGCTCCCTTTTCTGCCCTGGAGCTGCTAGGTGTGTCTCTGCCCCACAGTAGCTGTAAGATTTAGTGTGCTGACCCAGGCTGTGGCTCAGCTGAGTGGGGTTGCACTGGGATTGCACAGCAGACCCCCAAGCTATCGCCACAGATCTTCTCCACTGACCTTCCAAGTCCTCTCGTTTGTCTCTGGGCTGAGGGGTTCAGAGCCTCCAGCGCTGCTGCTGATTGCAGAGATCACTCCTCACTAATGCTAGGATCCGGCTGGAGCTGGGTCAGTCTAGGGCTGGGCTGGAGCTGGGGCTGCACTGGCATGTCCTGTCCCAGGACTCCCACCCTGGTATCACAGACTTTTTCTGCTGAGCTTCTAAGTTGCTTTCAGCTAAAAAATGTTATACTCCATCTTTTGGGGTGTTCTGATGCTCTAAAAATTTGTTTGAAGCCATCATTTAAAGGAATTTAGAACAATTTGGGGGAGAGGGTGGGCAAATTCCTGCCTTTACTCTGCCATCTTGGCTCTACCTCCCAAAATATCCTTATATATTGTTAATAGCAGTTTCTCTAACATCTACTAGACTACAATCTACTGCCCTATTCCCAGGTATGGTGATTGTTGTTGCTGTTGCTGTTTTGTTGTTCAATCATTCAGTCATGTCCAATGTCCAATCATGGCCATGATGATTATAGATTCAACTTAATATTAAACATTTATGAAGACTTGTCCAATGAGACAAGGAGGAAAGAACTATGACTTCAATATCAGACTAGAGAATTTAAGTCTTAGTTCTTATACTGGATAATTGGGTGATCTTGGATAAGTCCATTTCCTTATCAGTAAAATTAGAAGGTTGATCTAGAAATACCTAAAATTTCTTTCTCTAACCCCTACACATAATCTCTTGTGATGAGCAATGGGGCTTCATAGATGAATATGATACAGACCTGCTATCAAGGAATAGCAAGGAATCTAATAAGAAGACTATATGGAAGTACAAAGCAGAAATATCAGGGAGAGAGAAGTACAAGAGAGGTCCAGAGATCCAGTGCGATGCAATGACGCAAGCAGTGAATTAACTAGAAGCTAGAACTAGATGACCTCTAAGATTCTTTCTAGCCTTCAAGTCATAATGCTATAAAATGAATTTCCATCATGCAGATATTCATTCTGATTCACCCTTCCCCCACAAGCTCTGATTGTTTTGAGGCATAACAAACAAAAAGTGAGTTTATCTGGTACTAAGGGATTTCCTTAAGTAAATTGGCAAAGTCCTAGAACATGGGGACTCTATTAGAAGCTCTGCCACTAAAAGGGCAACTGGTTTTTAATGAGCTGTCACTTGTAATCAGTGTTGTGGTTCTGCTGCTGAGGACACAGATTCACAATGTTGTGCTTGGTGATCATTTTTTATTTCTTCTAAATAAAAAGAATTGAGCTAATTGATGTTGCATGGGGCTTTTTTTGGTTTCATTAAATTCAAGCTGGTTCTACCTCCTCCCTTCACTCTCTCCATTTTAATTAGCTTGTTTGTTTAGCATGCTCCTCCTCTCCCTTCCTTGACTTAATCATCCAGTTGTAATCTTGTTAAATTTGCTGATTTTCATCTTCTTTGATTTGGACTTTTTCTTATTTCCCATGACATAGAGTCTGGATGAGATCTGAAGCTCAGCTGTCATTTTGAGAGCAAACTAACACTTAAAGATTTCTGTTTATCAGCTCCAACAAGAATATGGGAATGGCACTCCCTCCTAGCTCTCTACCTTGAGTGTCCATGTCTTCAGGCTCTCAAATGGATTTGATTAATGTGGATACTCCCATTAAGAATACAGATCTCAACTCATCCATGTCTGTTCATCCTGCATGGCTTTTGCTCATAATCCATCATAAATTAAACCAGGAAATTCATTCACTCTTCATGCTAGGGACCTTTCTAACTTTCTCCCTATATCCTGAGGATACTAGTAGAGCAAGAAAGCTATCAGCCATTACTCCTCCTTCTTTTGTGCCATTTTTTTCATTGCACATTTCCTTGATGACATCCTATACTGTTTCTTTGTACTCTCTTATATGGACATATTGCAGCCTTTTCACACTGACTTGCTCTTCCCCTTTGCTCTCTGAGGAATACACATTTTTAATTCTTCAGACTTCAGAATATTTCACATTCATAGTTATGCAGAAACACTAATACAGTAAAAATAAGGGTCTTTGTTTCTGGAAGAAGCACAAAATTTCAAACTTCCAAACTTCCTGAAGGGAATCTAACACATTTTCTTTCTTTAATTCCATTCCCCTCATGACAGTGGCAAAACACCTTCAGAGAGCTTGGTCAGTATACTTCTAATTTGTTGTACATTCAAAGTATCTATTCCAGATACGTAGAAGCATGAACATCTATAGCAGAGGTTTTTGCAAAATCAAATGCATTTTCAATATTTTGTTTTATTAATTATGTGTGTTGGAATCTCAATTGAGACTTTAGCCTAGTAGTTGGTGATATAAGAGATGAGTGTATTGGACCTGGAGGCAAGATAGATTTGAGCAAAAATGTAGCCTCAGATAATTACTAGATTATATAACTCTGGGTAAGTCATTTAGCCTCTGTTTTCTTCAGTTTCTTATCTGTAAAATGGGAGTAACAATAGCATCTTGCTCACATGGTTATAAACTCCTTATCATACTGCTTGGCACATATTTTGTGGTGGTCCAGTTACTTCATATATGTTCAGTTCTTCATGACCCATTTAGGGTTTTCTTGGCAAAGATACACTGGAATGGCATGCCATTTCCTTCTCCAGCCCATTTTACAGATAAGGAAACTGAAGCAAAAATAGAAAATAACTTACCTTGGGTCACCCAGTCAGTTAAGTGTTTGAGGCCAGATATGAACTCAGGAAGATGAATTTTCCTGACTTCAGATTCAGCACTTCCTGTGCCACCTAACTGTCCTGGCACATATTAGTAGATATTTAACAAGCATTTGTTCCTTCCCTTCTCTCTATCTTAGACTGCTCTTTTTAAATGCAAACAGCAAAAATGCTTAGGATTACAAAGGAACCTAATAATATTGAAAGAATTATAAATTTTGTTTTAAAAAACATCCATTTCATTCATAAGCTCCAAATTAAGAACCCATGTTTTATTGTTGTCCATTGAACTGCATGTTATATTTTAGACCATATTCTTAACTGATTTTTTTCTAGTTGGATCAAATTCTTTTGCATGGTAATGGATGTCTTCAAGGAGACTGCAATATTTCAGGGATTAATGTTGTTAAACAGCAAGATGTTATCCAGATCAACTAGAGAATCTCACCATCTTCAGTTTAGGACTCTGCAATGCATTCTCTTCATGACAGTAGCAAAACACCTTCAGAGAGCTTGGTCATATACTTCTCCCTGTTTTATTCCTCATTTGGTATTAACAATCAGAAGAAATGAACTAAAGTGAGCTGTTCTATCTTTCAAAGAGTCATCATTTTAATGTATACAGAAAAAACCTCTTAAAAGAGTCTTCAAGGTGATTTTTTTTGCTCTGCTGAATATATAGCTTTAAAAAAAATCAACAAATAATAAATACAATAGAAACTTGTGTTTTATATATTAGTCAATCATGTGATTACATAGATATGGAGTGTGTGAAATACCATTGGCTTGGTCCTTAGTGAATGAGGATGTCCTAGATAAGTGATTAGAGTAGTCTCATATTTTAAGTAAATGGAAAAGAAGACACTTTGTGGATTGGTAACTATTGTTATTCTCTTGCTTGCTTTTTTAATATTAATAAGTTTCAAAAATTTTTTCTTTCCATGTTCTTCAATTCTTCCTCTCCTTCATATACTTTGTGAATATTTTCCTTAATAACTTCTAACTGTTATAATATGAATGTCCCTTGTTAATACTTGGTCCAATTCCACGATTTTCCTTATTTTGTTCTCTTTAGTGCTATTTTTATCTCTTCTTTAAATAACCCAGAACTGTGATGTTACATCCCAAGTATTGTGGCTTAATAATACAAAATTTATATATATATATATATATATATGTAATACAACATTATAATAATATATTATGTGATATAATATGCTAATATAACAATGTAACATGATTATAATATAAAATAATATAAATAAAAATATATTTGCATATATTTATATATAAATCTTTGCAAAACTTTTCCATTTTTATTCTGTTTGATGTCCTTCTGTTTTCTTCCTTAAATGATAGACAAGGAATCAGAAAAGGACTTTGCAGAATATTCATATCTTTGTTATAAATAGCTTCTATTAAATCCACTTAAACTGTAATACATTGTGCTAGGTACTATTGAGAAGATGTAAAACTCACATAACGACCCAGTCCCTCCTTGTTTCCATTGAGCTTCTTCCACATATTGGCAGCTAATGAAAAATAATACATGTTTAAGAGACTAGCTGCAGAACAAGTATAAAGCATAGAATAGAATTAGGTGACTTCTAATTTCCTCTTCCAGTTTGGCATTTCCTGGTTCTGTGATTCTGATATGAATCTGTCAACAAGCATTTGGTAAGTGCCTGTTACAGGTCAGACATTGTGCTAAGTGCTGAGGATGCAAAGAGAGGCAAAAGACAGTCCCTGTCCGTGAAGAGATCAGTCTGTGCTCCTAATTTAATTTCCTACCAACTCATCTGGGATCTCATACCCTTAGTCATTCATCCCTCTCTTGTTTCCTAATAATATCTATCATTCATGAGTCTCTATCTGATATATCTCTTTCCTATATGACTGCCAATTTATATTTTTCCAACAAGTAAAAAAAAAAAACCACATGTCATTTTGACATATATAGAATACTATGTTCACTTCTGGATCCTTCATTTTAGGAATGACATTAACAAATCTGACTGACAGAGTAATTTAGATATAAAAAGTACTAAATGTTCTCTGATAATTTAAAAAACAGTAATTTAGAAAGAATTCTCAGAAATTACTTCTACCTCACAGTGTATATACTTGCAATCTGAAAGTATCACCTAGAAAATTAAAATCAGCCAATGGCTTAATCTCATCAAGTTTTCTGTAATTTGTATTATAGTCTAAATAAAACAGTTATATCTGAGCTTCTCTGTCAGTCATGAATGACCTTTTTTTTTTTATTTCATGTGGAAATGACTGATTTAAAGCTAACTTCCAGATAAAACAAATGTAGGTAGGAAGTAAATTCAAAACTCTCTAATACACAAGATATAAATGCTTATTGCCACTATTACTATTATCCTGCCTTTAATCAGAGTGAATAGAAATACACAATAATAAGCCAGGAAGAGTACTCTCTTAGGAGCTAGGGAATTTGAAATTTAGCCCCAGTTCTGTAAGCAATAACCTTTCAGACTTTAAATAAACCATTTCATTACTATAAGTCTCAGTCTATTCATATATGAAAGGCATTGGATGACATAAAATCTCCCAAAATCATTGCTATCTTTAATGCTTATGTTCTATATTCTTAGATCCATTCTAACTGAATGAATATGGCTGTTCCTCATCTAAAAAAGAAACATTATAATATTTATAGTTCCTATACCACAAGGTTTTTGTAAAACTTGACATAAGATAGCAAATATAAAATATTTTGAAAACTTTCAGGAGTTTTATAAATGTCACCCAGATAGAATAGTGGAAAGATTGATGGGTTTAGGGTTCAAATTTGGACTCTGACTCTTTCTAGTTATGTGACCTTGGATAAGTCATTTAGCCCAAAGCTTCTTAAACTATGGGTCACAACCCATATAGAGCCCATAACTGAATGGGGTAGGGTTGGGGGTTGAAAAATTGTGTTTTTTTTATCAGCAAATGATTGACTTGTATATCTATCTTATATACCTTTATCCCTGGTATCACATAAAAGTTCTCAAATGAAAAGGAATTGTGAGTGGGGGAAAAAAAAGCCCTGTCTAGTCTATGTCTGCATCAGTCAACTGTAAAATGGGAATAAAAATATCTATCTCCTAGGATTGTTGTGAGAATCAAATGAGATATTTGTAAAGCATTTAGCATAGTTCCTAACAAATAGTTGGTAGTTAATAAATGCTTATTTCCTTTCAATTTTTTTCATTATCATAAATGCTATGTAGGGTTCAAAGCTTCTTACAGCTTTATCACATGCTTTCTATGTTCCAAGGTCAATCTAAAGGTCTAAGAATATATAGTTAAATGATAGAGTAGACCAGAATCACTTCAACATTTATAGGACTCCTAGTAAGGTAAGTCACTGGTCAAAAGACTCATAATACAAAAAAAAAAAAAAAAATCAAATGTTATCTGCTTTAAGAAGTCTACATGGAGAGCAAAGGAATTGAAAAAGGAATTAAGATGTATACAGATAAGTAAACATAAGATAAATAAAGGAAAGAGGGAATATTATGGGATGAGAAAGAAGGTGGGAGAGAGGATTGTATAAAGAATAATTCATTAGGAATGTGGTTCTTAAACTCAAAAATCAGATATATAATCTGAGAAGTGGTGATGAGGAAAAGAACATTCCAGAATGGTTTGTACAAATTCTCAGAGGATGGAAATAGAATGTCAAGCTTGGGGACCTACTAGAAATGGTTACTACATAGTGTGTCAAAAAAGGAACAATGTGGGAGTTGAGAAAGGAGGGTAGGGAACGACCAGGAATGTAGATTCAACTCTAGGGTAAGGAGTTTGCATTTTATTCTGGAGGAAATAGAGTTACTAATAAGTTTGTGATCTGGGGAATAACCTAGTCAGAAATAAACGTAGAATGTTTATTTTCAAAACTATTAGATGGATAAATTAGGAACAGGAAAGACTAGAAACAGGGAAGGAGGCCAATTAGAAGACTGATGAAAAAGTCCAGGCTAGAGGCAATGAGGGTGTGGACATCAAATGTAAAATCATAAGGCTCATGTTAGAACAAAAACTCTTCTACTTTCTACCTGTTTAAATTTGGACAATTTATTTATCCTCCCTGGGTCCCAATTTCTTCATTAGGGGATTGAACCAGAAGATCTTTGACATCTCGTCCAACACTAAGTCTGCCAACTTCTGTCAAAAATGAAGGTTTGATTTACTCTAGGTTCTTCCTGAAGAAGCAATAAAAAGAGTTATAAAGATTACATTAGCATTTTTATATCTTTATAGTAGAGTATTAGAGGATGGTTTTGCATTCCACTTAACAAAAACAAAAATATAAGAAGGGTTCTGCCTCAGTTATCACATGTAACAAGTCCCACAGTTCACTTGCTATACTCTAGATATGCCCTTTGGATCAATAAAATTGAAAAGTCTCTGATTCAATAAAATTGCAGAGCTCTCTTGTGCCCTGGGTCATGGTGCATGGAGAGAATGGAGAAAATGTTATTTTGTCAACTCTAAGGCAGAAAAGAAATCAGAACATCATTTATTTCAGTCCCCTGCTATTGGGCAACAAGGTATTCTCAATTTGATAGTGAACTTAACTGAGACTAAAAGGGGAAAAATAATCTTGCCAAGACCACCAGGTAGATTTTACTTAAATAAAAATAATCCAAAATTAATTTTCCTTCAGATTTTGCAGAAATCTTCAATTTCTCCCAAGTTTTTGCTTTATCTAGGAAGAAATAAGTTCCTAATAAAGGCTATAATGTTTTTATTTATAAGGAAAATATTTCCAAGGAATAGCTTTTCTGATAACTTCTCATTCTCCAATATACATTTAAGCCAATTGACAGCAAGTGCATATGGTACATGGGTTCCAGCTTGGCTCAGTTTCTCTTGGTTTTAAGAGAAACCAAATCAGATTTAGTGCTAGAAAGCTTTTGTTAGGAGAATGTGTCATAGGATGAACTATGAAGTGGGACTGTTTGGTAACCATGCAACCAGGAAGATATTGTTTTCTTCTACTGTTTCTTGAAGAAAAATCTGGAAATGAACTTTTCTTGAGTTAAGCTTTCAAATAAAAATGTGATCAGAACAGCAGAATCATGGATTATGGCAAACATTTTAAAGCTAACGTAAACAATCATTTAATTGATTATCTGAAAACTTTTTAAAAGGTTCCTACCATGTTGAATACCTTTGAAACTTCATTAAAACACAAATCTAAAGATGTTATTTCCCTTACTCAATAAATTCTACTGGCTCCTTATCATCTTCAAGATCAAATATAAAGTATTTCAACTAGATGGCTGTACATTGGATAAAGCCCTGGACCAGGAGTCAGGAAAACCAGAATACAAATCCAGCCTCAAATCATTTTTAGCTGTGCAATCCTGGCTAAGTCATTTAATCTCTGCCTCAGTTTCTTCATCTATAAAAGAAGGGAATAAATAATTATTAAGTGTTTACCATGTGCCATACACTGTGCTAAGAGCTTTACAAACATTATATCATTTGATCTTCATAATAATCCTACAAGATAGATGCCATTGTCATCCTTATTTACTGCTGGAGGAACTGAAGCAAACCAAGGTCCAGTTGTCTGAGATTTCACAGCTAATAAGTGTCTTGAGTTTGATTTTGAACTCAGACTTCAGATCCAGTACTCTAACAGTACCTCCTTCCCAGGATTCCTGTGAAGCTCAAATGAGATAATCTTTGTCAACCATTTTTGCAAATCTTAAAACACTTCATAAAGGTTAGCCATTATTATTATTAATCTGTTTGGTAGATAGATGACACAACAGGTAATCCTGGATTCAGGAAGTTCTGAGTTTGAATCCATCATCCAACATTTACTAGCTGTATCACTCTAGGTAAGCTACTTAACCCTGTTACCCTCTATTTCTTCATCTATAAAATGAATGTAGGGAAAGGAAATGGCAAAAGTATCTTTGCCAAAAACACAAAACAAAACAACAAACCCACAGGGGGTCACGAAGAATGTTACACAACTAAAATGACTGAAAAACAACAACAAAATGACCTCTTCTGTCCTTTCCAGTCTTCTTACATTTTATTCACCTCTTTATTGTGACACAGTCTTCCTGATTTTTCATTGCATATCCCACTCCATTTTCTGCCTTTACACATTTTCACTGACTGTCCCTCATACTTCGATTTCTCTGTATACTCATTTTTGCCTCCCGGTTTCCTTGATTTCCTTCAAGTTTCACCTAAAAATCTTGCCTTCTGCAAGAAACCTTTCCTACATCTGGCTAATATTATTCCCTTCCATCTCATATTATCTTAAATTTATCATGTATATATCTTGTGCATAGTCATAGACATTTTGACTCATTAGATTTTGAATTCTTTGAGGGTAGAGCCTGATTTACTTTCTTTGTATCCCCAACACTGGCACAGTAAATATCATGCAGTAGGTGCTTGAAAATGTTTCTTGATTTCATTTGACCACTGCACAAAAATCTTCCCCATTGAAGGTCCACTGTGTCCACAGTTGCTACCATTAAGGTTAAGGCATAGTCTCCAGAAATCTTATGGGGAAAACACAGATTTTTGTAGTTGCTTCTCTTGAATATTTTATTTCTTTAATTATATCAAATGAGGGGATTGAACTAGATTTTCTTTGAGTCCCATTATAATTTTGGCATTCTATCTTATGTATTCAAAAGTCTATTCCAGCTAACGGTCCATGTTGCAAGCTTTAGCTCTACCATTCAACATCTTAGGGTTCCTTTTAACTCTGGAATTCCTTATTCTATGTTCCAAGGTTCCTCCCACCTCTGGAATTCTATGTCCTATGCTTCTTTCCAATTCTAGCATCCTACATTCTATTCTTGGAAAAAAAGTTATGGATTAATCCCATCTGGAGCAAAAAGTTTGCCTGGTGGAAGGGAGAGAATCTCAGAGAGCCCAGATGAGACACAAACAGATAGAGCACCTAGAGGAGGGAGTTGATGAAGACAAAATTTGCCCACTTCACAATTTTGCGGAGGACATGGTTAGAATTATGACATGTAAAAGATGGAAATAAACTTTGGCACTCAATTCACAAAACAAGAAAATGAGGGCCAGAGCAGTGTTCAAGGTCACACAATTAACTTATGTCTAAGCCAAGTCTTCTGATCCTAGATCCAATGCCCTTTCATTAAACATTTCATTACAGTGACCTTATTTTCCAAACCAAAAATAGGGACACATGGTCTGTCAAAGGATATGCATGTGGCAAATCTTTATTAAAAGTTCTCTTACTTTTTGAAATTGGGACACTCCTGGAAAATCTGGGACATATGGTCGGCATTCTTCTAGTGGCCAAAGATAACATCTTCCTCACTGCCCCTTTAGACTAAGGTCTACTGGGCATTTTTAGGACCCACACACACCGTATACTCTTTTATTCCTAAAGGGCAAAACAACAACACAAGAAAAACCTAAGCACCACATCGTGTCTAGGTATCTAAAGGCTGTATGTATACTGAGAGTTCAGAGAACCAACTATTTAATATTTATATTAAATATTTAATATAAATACTATTTATATTATTTTTTAAGATTTAATATTTAATTTATTTAATAACTATTTAATTACACAAAAGAATAGTGATCCTGGATGCCCGTGTACCTGGCGTGAAAAAGCGTCAGCCCTCACAATGGGCCATCTCCTCATGATGATGCCATCTAAATTCCAGCTGGTAACCTCATCTTTCCCCAAACACTAGTACCTTGAATTCTCTGGCTCTGATAGTGAGCTTCCATGTTACCTTGCCCAGGCAACTTCTCTGTAATCTCCAAACCACAGTAATACATGTGTTTCCTCCACCTCCTTTTAGAACCTCTTTATGAATTATAGAATGAAAGCTACCTGAAGGCAAAAATTGCTTATATTTGTATATCTGAAAGAGGTAGAAATTTGTGGTTCATCTATCCATGTATCTATAAATTTATCTATCTGAAAAAGAAATTATTTATTTATCATCTATCTAGCTATCTGAGACAGGTAGATATTTCCTGTCTATCTTTTTTTTTAACTACAGATATCAATCTATTCTTTATCTATCTATCTATCTGAAACAGGTAAATGTCTGTCTGTCTGTATATCTATCTACTATGTATCATTTGTCCATATCTCTCTCTCTCTCTCTCTCTCTCTCTCTCTACCTATCTGAAACAGGTATACATCTATTTGTCTATTTATCTACATAAATATCTGTCTAATCACATTGCCTCTCTAAACTTCAGTTTTCTCATTTTTGAGATGAATATAATAATATTTGTACTACTTATCACAAGCAGCTACATTTGTATATATACAGATTATTGGAGTTGGAAAAGCTTTGACGTCATAGGACCTAAGTTTGTATTCTGACTCTGCTATTTACTATTTGTGTGATCATAAGCAAATAACTTGATATGTTTAGGTATCAGATTCTTCATTTATCAAATAATTGTATTGTACTAAATTCAGTTTAACAAGCATTTAAATACCTATTATGTGCCTATATTAGAGACATAAAGGCAAAAATGAAATAGGCCCTTCACTCTAATAGCTTACATTCAATTGGGCAAAACAATATATAGTTGGAAAATTAAATATAAAATATATAAAATTTGTTTCTAAGAGATTTGCAAAGCAGCTAGGGAGATGAAAATGAGCTCTTGGTTAGCAGTATTGAAAGAATGTTGAGCACTCTGAAATGGAGATAAGGATAGGATGCATTGAACATGTTGAAAACACACCCTGAAGGTAATAGATGTTAGTTGGATCTGATATATGGGGGGAAATGAGCAATCCAGTTTGACTGGTATTCAGAGTGTTTGAAATAAAGGAAGGTGAAGCAAATCTGGAATGGTAGGTTGGAGCCAGATTGTGAAGGATTTCAAAAGCCAGACAATGGAGACTATATTTTATTCCAGTCAAGAGGATCCCAACTACTGCAATTTTTTGAACAGAGGAATGACAAAATCAGATCTCTTCTGGAAATAGCAATTTGGCAGCTGAATGGAGGATGGCTTTGATAAGGTAAGAATCTGGAAGTGTAGAAATCAGTAAGGGTCTATTCAAGTGATAAAATGAAGGCTTAAACTAGAATGTTGGCCATGTGAACCTGAAGAATGTGATAGCTAAAAACAGCAAGATAGGTGAACTGATTGGATGTGAAAGAAGAAGGATAAAGAAGAATTGAGTAAAATAGAGCATGTGAACCTTGGTGACCATAAGTATCAATCAATTGACAATAATTTAGCACTTGTAGACTGCTGGAAGATACAAAGACAAAATAAAATGAATCCATCTCTGCTCCTGAGAAACTTCCATTCTACTAAGGGAGGCATTATGGACATATTTAAGTCCATAGAGAATAAACACAAAGCAGTAAAACACACATTAGTTAGAGAGGGAGGGCACTAGCTATTGGGGAGGAATGGAGTGATGAAAGTCATACTTGAACAAGGGAAGGATTTCATAAGACAGAAGTAAGAAGGGAACGAATTGCCCTCAAAGGCTTGAGGTAAGGATTGAAATGTCTCATGTGAAAAGCAAGGAAAAGTAAATTTTAGTGGATCATAGAGAAAGGAAAGGGAAATAATGTGTAATGAACTTATAAAGATAGAATAAAATCAAGCTGTGAATGGCTTTAAATATCAAATAGAGAAGTTTATATTTTGTCCTAGAGACAACAGAATATCACTGGGATTTGAATGTAATTGGGGAGATAGTATAGAAGTAACATGATCAGATTCCAAAGTGAGATGGATTTGGTTTGGAATGGTGAAGAATAATTAGTTCTGCTTTCAATATTCTGATTTTGAGATGCTTAGAGGAAATCTAAATTGAAATGTTCAATAAGTAGTTCATGGTATAGGATTAAAACTCAAGAATTTTATCAATAGATTTGGAAATCATCTATATAGATAATTAAACACTTGAAAACAGATGAGTCTCTAATTGAAAAAACGTAAAGAAAAGAGAAAAGAGAGCTTTGGGATATTCCTGCAGTCAGTGGCCATGATATACATGATGGTCTGAGAAAAAAATAATTGAGCAGATAGAAGAAGTAGAAGAGTGTCCCTAAAACACAGAAAGAAAGATATAGCAGGAGGGGAGTCAATATAGTCACATACTAGGAATGGGTCAAGAAGGATGTAGATTGGGGTGCAGAGAGGTCTTTAGATTTGGTGTTTAAAAGGCAAATGTTGCCTTTATAGACCAGCAGTTTCAGTTGAGTAATAAGAGAGGAAGGAAATAACCATCAAGTACCTATTTTGTGTCAGGCACTGTGCTAAATGCCTTACAAATATCTCATTTCATCCTCACAAGAACCCTGGGAGTATTACTTACATTTTACAGTTGAAGAAAATGAGGCAAACAGAGTCTGAACTGAAATCACTGAATAGGTGCTTTTTTTTCAGGGCATTTGGCAGAGAGAAGAGAAATAAACATGGATTCCATGACTTCCTCTTGGTCTGCTCAATGATTAGGAGCAGAGAGGGTGAATAGTAGAAGTATCCATTTTTTAGGGTATGTCAAGGCATGAGTAGCAATAAAAAAGGAGGCAAAGAATCTGAAAGTAGAGGGCAATATGGAGTTGAAAATGATCAAGACAGAGAAAAGAAATATTATAACCAAACATGAATATTTAGGTTATTGATAAGTTGTGACTGTGACCATCCCCAAAGTATGTGAATGAAGTAGAGAACAATAGTAGAACATAGGATTTGAAGAGATTGAGGAATTGGGAGATGAGCATTTGAGATAGCATCAGTATATATATTGAAGTCTTCTAGTATAAGGGTAAAAGTTGGGGGGAAGAGGCAAATAATCACTCAGATACCAGACTCCTTAAGAAAAGATAGAAGATGACTTAGGAATTAGTAAACAATATCCACTATGATCTAGTTAGGGTAATACATTTTGACAGAGCGAAATCAAAAGGAAGAAGAGTTGCTGAGTTTTAGTAGCAATAGCAGAGTCTGGACTTAATGCCATATTGGCGTATTTGAGTATAAATGTCAGATAATTCCAAAGAGTATCACCTGCAATCCCTAATGTTTATTTTAAAATATCAAACTTCTGAAAAGGTTGGATTTCTTGGTAGGAATTTTTAAAATTTCTTATACAGGTGAAAATAGATATTTGTTATAATCCAGGCTTGAGGATTGGAGAGAAAGGGGTCTAGGACAAGGAGAAAAGGGACTCAAAAGATAGAAGATATTGTAAAATTCAGTTATGTAGCTTGAATCAGAATTCTGAAGAATGGAAACTAAGGTCAGAACAAGGAATTATATATAATATTTAAGGGCCCTTCTATCTCCAACTCTATACTACTAATCATAAGCACCCTAAAAATCTGAGTTATGTTTAACTGAGGATCAGAGTAATAGAGGAAGTTTTCATGATGTAACTGGGGCTTGATCAGAGTCTCGATTGGTTTATAGGACTAAGGTAGATTTACCCTCTTATTTCTTGGTTTCTTCTTATTCTTTTCTTTTCTTTTTTCTTTCCTTTCATTTTTTTTGAGGCAATCAGGATTAAGTGATTTGCTGAGAGTCACATAGCTAGTAAAAGTCAGAGGTGGGATTTTAATTTAGGTTCCCCTGACTACTGGGTTATGCTCTATCTATTGCCCCCCAAAAAATTAACAAAAATCTATTTTATCTTTCTCCTACCCCCTATCAAGAGGAGGCAATTTTTTTCAATAGTATTGATTTTTTTTTCCTGAGGCATCTGGGGTTAAGTGACTTGCCCAAGATCACACAGCTAGGAGGTATTAAGTGTCTGAGGCCACATCTGAACTCAGGTCCTCCTGACTTCAGGGCTGGTGCTCTATCCATTGGACCACCTAGCTGCCCCAGTATTGAAATTTTGTAACAAAAATGCACAATAAAGGAAAGAAATTCCATCATTGCTACACTGGACTTGCTCCCTTTCCCCTTAATAGCTCATTCTGTACCTTTAATCTTTCACCTCTCTCTTAAGAGATGAGTTACTATACTTCATCAACAATCCTTTAGAATTACAAATGGTTACTTATTACATTGACAAGCGTTCTCAAGTCTTTCAAAGTTGTTTGTCTTTGCAATGGCATTACTTCATAAATTATTCTCCTGATTTTGATCATTTTACTTTACAACAATTCATATAAATCTTTCCAAGTTTTGTTGGAACTATCATTTTCCATTTCTTATAGTAAGATAGTATTTTATGATGTTTATTTGCCATAATTAGGTCAGTTATTGCCCCAATTGATGGACAACTCCTTTTGTTTCCAAATTTTTGCCAGTATAAAAGAGTTGCTATAAATGCACACATATACAAAAATATGAATGCAAATATGTATATATATATACATGTATATATGTATTTGTGTCCACAGAAATATATCTGTGCATATAAATTTACATCAATTGTGTATATTGATCCTTTTTCTCTTAGGATGGGTTGATATTCAGCCCAACTAATAACTAATTTTAAAAGAGCCAAATTGTTCCCCTCGGCGCTCAGGTAGGGGAAGAAGGAAGGAGTAAGAGAAACAGGAGAAAATGTCTTCTAATTATCATCTCTTTTCTACTAACATTCTTCTCTGATGGTTCACCATAGCATGAAAATGATCCCAGAATCTAAAATGCTCTTCAGCAGTTCTCAAATACCTTTAAAGAGGAGAGGAGAAAGGTTCCATTTGCATCATAAAGGGAACTCCTGCACCAATGAAATTACAGATGTTTCTAAGTAATGGAGTATAATTTTCATAAAGTTTTTTTCTTAAACTAAATTAAACTCTGCCTTTTGTAGCTTCCAGCAATTGGTTCCAGCTTCAACCTCAGGGGCCAAAGAGAATAAATCTAATTCCTCTTCTACTTGGCAGCCCTTCAAATACTTGAAGACAGCAAATATGCTCTATCCTTGTATGGAATGCTTTTAGTTCTCTCACCATCTTAGTATCTCTCCTCCTCTGTAGGAGATCTAGCTTGTCAATGTCCTTAAGCTTTAGCACTCTTTAAAATAAAATAATTTTTAGACATGGCCTAACTAGGGTTGAGTGAGCAGTCTCTAATATCTCTGATCCTCAATATTCTATTTTAGTCAGTGTGGCCTGAAATCACATTCCTCTTAAAAAATCCTTCTGTCGCATCTCAACGTGTCATGAAAGTGAGCCTGGCTTCTCAAATGCTTTGCCTACAGAGCACAAACTCTGGAACCTCCTACAAAACGTTCCTCATCTATAAGATGAAAGGGTTTACTTAGAAGACATCTAAAGTCTCATAGAGCTAAAATTATGATCCAGGATTTTTTTGAAGTATCAATGTGCAGCACTCCCTTTTGGGATTCCCCTAACAACTTGCATTCAAAGATTGAATATTGCCCAAAGTTTGAACATCACTTCTCCTCAAAATATGCTATGGGTCCATTTTCCTATAGCTCACAAACTCCCACCAGTGCATTGACCTTCACTCTAATCAGCCAGAGAATGCATATATCTTAGGGAAAGGATATTTACTGAAATGGCATAGCATGAATAGCATTAAGAGAATAGTACTCCCCCGTAAATCTGGAGCATATTTCCCATACATTTACTCAGTGTCAGTGTGTATACATGTTGGGTACTCTAATAAAAGGGCATATACATATTGAAGCCTATTTCAAGAACTTTATTCCTTTTCTCTTCTCCTGGTGTTATCAAATTGTTTTTGCCCTGGACATAGGGTATCTACTAATTATGTCACTCTGCTGGGATCCCTGAAGTAGTTCCACTCTACAACTCTGCTATGCTCTCTGGTAGATACAGAGTCTCCTGGTAGGATAGTGATTTTTTTTTTTACTAGATGCCATTACAGTTATGGATATAAGAGAGAAAGAAACTACATTCTTTCCCCACTATATTTTAGAAGAGGTATAAGAGAAAATGTAAGAGGTTTAGAAGATTCCTTTTCAAGAACTATGTTCTTCCTCCATAGTTTGATCTCTCCCAGAAAGCCATATATGATCTTCTTGACAAACTCCAAAGCTGACTGGTTATTTTTTTTAAAGGCACCATGAATATGACTGTTAAATAGTCAAATGTCCAGCCACTCTCACCACCAGCATTATCACACTACAATCTATCATATCAACTTAATTGGAAAATGTCTTCACACACTCCCAAAAGAAAAAAGAAATATGATAGGTCTTTACACTGCTCCATTAAGTCTGAAATAGATGTACCATTGAAAGGCATGAATAGGATACTCTTAGCTTTAGACCCTTAGAATCTGGGAATGGGTCACTTAGGTATGAGTCATACATAGCTTCATGCCTTTACAATCTTTGAACAAAGACAATACAGAATCTGAAAATCTATATACCTTTATTCTTACATCCTGTAAGTTCATCAGTTCAGTTGAAGAGAGTCAACTGATTTGTCCTCCCCTCATCAGCCCATCCCTGGTAATAATAATAAAAACAATAAAGATTTTAATCAATAGAAAGTGCTAAACTTCTATGGACTTTAAATTAAAACTACTATTCACTCCTGAGACAAAGTATAGGGCTTTAAACTAAAGAGAATGAAATAAAGAATATTTATTTGATTAATTTTCCAAAGCCAAAAAAAAAAAAAAAAAAAAAAGGTCCATCTTATCTCCATACAAAAAAGTAGATTTTTAGAAAAAACTATGAAATTTGGAGTTTGGCTCAATAACTGTTGTTTACATAGAAAGCCACTTAGTACAAATATGTGTAATAAGATTCCCTAGAGATTGGCCCGGTAAGAGAAAATAGTTTCAGTGATAAAAAGAGAAAGTATGCATAATACTCAATCTATATGAGGCCTATAAATGGATTGAGACAAGATCATATGCCCCCACTGAATTAAATTTTTCTATCTTTGATAAGTGGCTCCAATTAAGTTTTATTTTTAGTCTTTGTGAATTCATATGAATGAATTGGGATAGAAGGTAAGAAAGATGGTAGTGGTGTCTGGAAAGGGAAGGGGAGTCTATTCATATAAAATTTGTGGATTCATTCATACATAAATTTTTTTGCTAAAAGGAAAATAGAAACACTCCCTTTCCTATTTAGAGCTCCTTTTCATTGAATATAAGTGAAAGTCATTTTCAAATTTGAGATTAGGTTGTAAAATCATACAAGTTTCTAGGAAATCATAGAAAATAATAGATACTTAAGACAAGTTTCTCACTAAAAATCCCATTTTATTAGAGCTGGATTAGGACCTAAGTTGAATTTTCTTATTTTATGGATAAAGAAATTGAGTCCCAGAGAGGTAAAATAATGAGTAGTCCAAAGCCACACAATTATTAAGTGGCAGAGATGGACCCACATTTTTTGACATCAAATTCAACAAGTAGTTATGTAATATATCTGTTGTCATGTATATCAATCAATCATAGGGATTCAAGGGCTAAAAAACTATCAAAAGAACAGTCACTTCAAAATTGATAGCATTTATATAGCACTTTTGCAAAGCAAATTATAAGTATCATCTCATTTGATCTCACAACTTTGTATAGTAGGTGGTATCATTTTATCCCCATTTACAGATGAGGAAACTAAGGAAGTCAGAGATTAAATGACCTATCTAGAGTTACACAAGAAAGTATCTGAGGGCAGATGTGAACTCATCTTCCTGGAGTCCAACCCAGCACTTTATCCATAGAGCCACCTCAGCTTTACCAATTCAGGACAGACTAAATCAATAATAAGGAAGATTTAGGAGGGTCCCTGAAATAGTACATGTGCCTACCACAAATAAATATTAGTAGGATTCTAGTTTTCATGGGAAGAGTTTAAAAAAAAGGTCACAAGAGTAAATTATATTTCCAAGCAAATCTGCTATAAGTGGGAAGAGTAAGGGACAAGTTTATGCCTTTTAAAAGAGCATTGTAATTATGAACTTGAAGTAGGCAATATGCAACAAAGAAGACTGAAAAGATATGAGATGAGTAAAAAGGAGAAGCATAAGACCTATAAGAAGTCACAAAAATAAAGAATAGTCTTGTAGATTTCAACAGCATTAAATACTACAGGAAATATGAAAAGAGTTGAGTGTGACAAAAGATGATTGCATATTTGAATGTGGAAAGAAGGAAAGGGAAAAGGAGAGGGAGAGACAGAAATAGATGGAGGAAGATAGATGAAAAAACATAAGTTTTGTTGGATGAACTGGGAATATTTTGTTTGAAGAAGAGGGAACTTGGGGTCTCACATGAAGAGATTAAACCGATTTGTTTGGCTTTAAAGGGATAAGGCTAGTAGTAAATGCTGGAACTTATTGGGAGGTAACTTTAAACTCAATATGAAAAAAAAATTTTTTTGTAATTTTTTTTTGTAATTTTTACAATTTGAATACATTCCAAAAGTGGAATGATCTGTCTGGGAAGGTAGTGAGGTTTCTATGAAGGAATGAATATCTCTAGTAAGAGGCTAGATGGCTATTTGTTAGGGATCTTTTAGGTCTTTCTTTTCAATGAAGAGTTTGATTTGGTGTCCTCTCAGGACCCTTGTGATATTCAATGATTCTATGACATATCCCTAGATTTTTTTTTTCCCTGCAAAAGGTAGCAATGAAATAGAATAGTAATTGACAACTACAGTAAGAGAGCTTTTTAAAAAAGGTATTGTTTTGTGGAAGGTTCTTTTTTTTTTTTAATATGGGGATAGAAGGGACAGAAGCTTTCTGAAATTTTGAATCCAAAGTTAAAAATGTTCTTTTTAATGTATATTGTGAATCTCGGTAATATGTCCTACTGAAAAGTCTAACTTCAGACACGGTTTTCAATGTTTTATCAGATGATTTGACCACATGAGAGCACTCTCAGGAAATATTGGGAGACAGAGGTTAGCTCACAGGATCAAGACTTAGAGCTAGAAAGGGCCTTAATAACGACCAACCCATTTATCAGATAAGGAAGATGATGCCCAGAGAAATTAAATGTTATGTTCAAGGTCAGACAAATAATGACAGTCAGGATTTGAAGCCAGGTAATGGATACCAATTTCAGTGCTTTGTACATTCTGCCATACTAATTCTCCTTAAATGCATTTTCCCTGAGTGCAGTGGGTCATATTAATTAGCAGCAGAAAAGAGAGATGATGAAGTCCTCCTCCTCGTCTTATTCCTCCTCCCCCTCCTTTTGCTATTGCGTGTAGTCTGCATCAAATGGGTGAGAAACCAACATCTGTGGGGCCTGCTGACTTCCTGCTCAAAGCCTGAGGATGGACCAGAACCAGATGTGATTCGACCTTCTGAAAACCTACACATAGGCAGAAGGTCATAACACAGTGTCTAAACATAGCCCACGTGAACCATATGCAGGCCCCCACTTTTCCATGATGTGTCTCAGAGTTTGGGATGTAGCCAACTGGAAAGGACCATATTGCTAGCACATTTCATACAGCACACAGTCCCCAGAGGATTAAGCCTTCCTGGCAATGGTCCATAGTCTCAATGGTGGTCACTTTTCCAGGAAGAAAAGCTGCCCCAAAGCCGGTGCCCATTTTGGTTTTTTCCCAGTTTCCTAGAAATGGAAATTAGAAATGGAAAATGTCTTTTAGTTCTCTGAAGGTCAGCTTCTATGGTCTGGATCAGGCTTGTTCCCTGACAAAATAGGATTTTTCTGTCTGACTTTTCAAATGACTCAAACAGGGACCTTGCCACTTCCCTTGTGGCTATGTTCTACCATCCAGGATATCGTGCGAGATGTTGGGAATTTATTTCTGATATTCAACCTTGACATTTCTCTAATTTCAGTATGTTGATCATTTTGGACCACCCTGAAAACCTTTCTCATCTTTCAGTTTTCCTCTTTAACAAGGAATTCAGAGTTTAGTCCTTGGAGCCATAAGGATGAAACCATTAGATAAGCTATTCCATCCATCTTCCCATCCTTTCTATGGAAATGGTACCACATTCTAAATAGTCCACATTCTAAATACCTTCTGTGTGTTGAGTCCTGCTTTAGATGTTGGAGAAGATGAAGAGTTTCAACATACTCTTTGGTTTCATGAACCCAGAAAGTAACTATATGGCTATATTTTGTTTGGCCAGAGGCAGTATGGCATAGGGTACAGACTTGGATTGAAATGTTACTTTAGTAAGTCATGGGGATTATGGGAATGTCAGTTAAACTCTCAAGGTCTCATTTTTCCTATGTGTAAAATAAGATGATATTACTTATATTACTTCCCTGATTGGGGGGGGGGGAGTTATTTTATAAACCATAAAATGGTATTTCCATATGTTGTGAAAAAAGCACTTTGCTAACATAAAAACACTGATAAATATAAATTCTTCTTTTCATTCTTCACATTCTCAACGTCTCTGCCCACCTAGATCCAACTGGAGTTCTTCTTCATGCCAAATTATTCTCTGGCCCAATTCTATCCTTAGGTTCCTCCTTTCTTAAAATCATGGGTCTATCCCCTGCAGAACCTTGACTGCAAGATGGCTATAGCTAATCAAATTGATTCTGTAAACAGGAAATTAGCAATTAAAATCCTGCTAATAAGATGGAAGACTACCAGCCCTTTCTAGGTTCCTCACCCCTGCCATAAGAATCTCTGGGTCTTTCATCTGTCCTGCCTTCATGTCCTAAAGAATACAATTTTTTTGGCCTCTGCTATATCCTAAAGATCTATGGGCCTTACCTTCTGCACTGTTACTAAACCCTAGGGACTATTGAACTTCTCCATGTATATGTGATGTCTTCCTCTTTTTGATTATGAGCATCTTGAGAGCAGTGATTATTTCTTTTCTATTTAGGTCCCCAATGCTTAGCACATGCTCCACACATAATGAGAACTTAAGGGGATTATTTCATTCGTTGATTCATTCCTTCATTTGTTCCTTTGTTCATACTTTCGTTGCCAGTAAAATGTTTCTTAAGAGCTATTTTTCTTTCTTTTATTTTTGTTGCCATTCCCAATGTCTATCACGATTTCCTGAATGCAATAGTTGCATAATAAATGCCTCTTGAATTAATTGAACAGAATTGAATTAAATTGTTATGCAATCCATGCTCATGATATTTTTGCAGGGAAGATATATGTCTTTGGTGTTCTGCTACCTCCCCATTTACTACCATTTTCTCTATTCCTTGGTATCTGTGATTCATCCCTACAGACATCTACATCAAATTCAGCAAGTTTTCAACTAATCCCCACAGATATCAAATGACAATGACTCAAGGCAATGCCTTTTCTTTAATAGAGGATTCTTGAAAATTAAAAATATTTCAGGAATCAAAGATATGAATTTCTAATGATTGTTTTAGGTTTTAGTAGAGTGATGAAGTAGGGAGTGAAGGGAACTTTTTACATTTCACCTCAAATTGCACAATGAAATCAGTTATTTCCCAAAGGAAAAGTGATCAAAAGAGCATGAACAATGACTCTCTAGAGAAGAATTGCAAACTATTAACAACCACATGAAAGATTTCTTCAAATCACTAACAAGAGAAATGCAAATCAAAATACTTCTGAGATTTTACCTCACACTCAGCAAATTAGAAAGGGGATTAAAAGGGAGAATAATGTAATAGATGTTAAGGAATTTTGGAAACACACACCAATATACTAATGCTGCAGTAGTGAATTGGGCCCTCTATTCTGGGAAAGTTATTTAGAATTATGCCAAAAATTACTAACATAATCGATTTTATAAAGATCTTTATAAGATCTGATAACATATCTTAAGGAAGTCAAAGATAGAAAGAAAGGTGCTATATATACCAAAATATTCATAACAACATTTCTCTGTGTTTTAGCAAAAGACTGGGAAAAAATAGATGCTAATTGATGAGTGAATTGCTGAATAAATTTGTAAGGAAAGGAACAAGAACCTGCTGTTAAGCTCCTACTATGTGCCAGATATTGTATTAAATGCTTTGCAAATATCATTTCATGTAATCCTTACAACAATCCTGGGAGGTAGATTCTATTATTATTCTCATTTTACAAATGAAGAAACTGCAGGAAGCAGAAGTCTTGCCCAAGATCACAAAGCTGAGAAGTGTCTGGAGTCAAATTTGAACAGGACTTTTTGACTCCAAATCAACCATTTATCCATTGTGTTACCTAAATGCCTCTGGGTGATACATAAATATAATAGAATACTATGTTACATCATCATCATCACTAGCATTTATATTGCTCTTTTAAGTTTGCAAAGTGCTTTCAATGTATATCTCATTTTATCTTCCCAACAATCTTAGCAGGTAGTTGCTTTAATACAGATGAGGAAACTGAGATTGGGGAGGGCAAGGTTAAATGACTTGGCTAGAGTCACATAATTATTAAATTTCTGAAGCAGGATTTGAACTCAGGAATTCTTGATTCCCAATCCAGCATCTTATCCACTATGCCACTATAAGAAATAATAAATTTGAAGAATTAATAAGATTTGTAAGCAGAGCAAATCAAGGAAAGCAAGAAAAGTAAACCTACAATTGACTATAATAAGTGGAAAGAACACAAAACCTGAAGTGAAATACTATATAATTATCATACTCACTCAAATTCATACATAAAGAAAAGAAAAATAACTGTCTACCTTTTTGCTGAGATTGTGAACTCTGGGAGTAGTATATTATATTATGTATACCATGAGACTCTGTTGTAGTGATGATTCATTTTCCTGAGCTGCTTCCCCCTCCCCCCCAAGAGTAGAGAGAGAATGGATAATGGAACATACTTGGAAATAAAGATTATTTAAATTTAAACATGTATATGTGCATATATGTAGAGGTGTATGTATGTATGTGTGTGTATGTTAAAGATCATTCTGACTTTTGAGAGTAAAGTGATATATAGTGGTGAGATTGGAATAAAATTGTAAGGGTTTTCAGTGAAGAAATTTAACAGTAAAATAATTAAAGAATATAGCAGTTTTTGTTTATGTGCTTCTTTTTTGTTAATTCTGTTTTCATTATGGATAAGAAAGACCTAAGCATATTGTTATGTATTGAGGAGGTAGTCATTATATAGGAAGAGATTCAAGTTAAAAGACAAAATAATTGAAGGCAAAAGCCAAAGAGAATATTCAGCTGCCAAAGTATAGGGTTGACGATGTCAACCCCTACTCAACAAACTCCCGTGGTTTCCTAATACCTCCTTGATCCAGTTGAACTCCTCTGTTTGACATTTAAAGTCCTTCACAACTTGTCTTCTTACTTCTTTTTCAACCTTACATTTTCCCATTTTCCTCTTCTCCACACACTAGACAATGTATATACTTTCTTACATTTTGTTCCTAGCATGAAATTCTCTGTCTCCCTTCTTTATACCTTTGTACTGACTTTCCCCCATTTACGAATTTCCCTTTTAGTAGCTTTTGAGTTTCTTTGGTTTCCTTCAAATTCAGTTCAAAATTTACCTTTTATAGGAAGTATCTCCTGGTCTTTCCTTTCCCTCCAAAAACCTATTCCACATATTTTGCATACATCTTGTATGTACCTAGTTATTTAGATGTTTTCTCCCCCATTATATATGAGATTCTTGAAGGGAAAAAGATTATGTTTGCTTCTTTTGTATCCACAGTGCTTAGCACAGTGCCTAGAATATGGGAAGTGCTCACACTAGAAGAATGGGAATTTAAAACGTTTTGAAGGACAAATTACATCAATTGATACAGTTCCTTTTTTGGTGCATGAAGGAAATAGATATAACAGGATGAACATTTTTATTTCAAAGTAAATATTTTTGTGTCAATTGTCACATCATCCAGGAAGAAAAAAATCTTTTTATTCTAAAGTAAAAATGTTTGCACATCAATTGATATGCCTGATTTCCACTGTAATAAATAGTTGTAAAATGATTGATTGACATTGAGAAACCAGATGAACTTGGAAAATATGATTTTATAGTGTGATAGTTTTCTGATTTCCTCTAACAGATTTAAATGACTATGTAGTAAAAATAGAAAAGATAGATGATGAGAAAAGACTAGGGTTGGAATTACTAGACTGTGAATAACAGAAAGACAAGAAGGGCAAGGGATTCAAGAGTGAGACAGAGCCTTGTAGAATCATCTATGAGGTCAATTTTCTGAAAGGGAGGTGAAGGTAATGCACTAGGAGAATGGTTGAAGGACCAGAGGTAATGATGACAATTATCAACAAGTTCAAGAAAAATAAGGTAGTAGGAGGAATGAAAGGACAGCAGATTGTGAATAGAAGGGGAATTTCTGTGTTAAAGATCTTAGAAATTGAACAGTTTGGGGAATCTGTGATGTCTAAAAAATTATCTTGTGATAATGTGAGGTAGGATGGAATTTGATCTCATGAGAATTGAGGAAATGTGTGAAATGGAAAGCCAAAAAGGGTCATCCATGTCACTTTTAATGTACTCAAGACTAAAGGTAAGAGTTAATTAGGGTGGAAAGGGATTAAGATAAAGAAAAGAGAATAGAATAGTTCTGTTGATATTATCTGTTTGTTTTGTTTCTGTTTTATTAATATGTTTTGTCTTAATATTTTTATTTCAAATAACATTCTTCTCCCCTTCCTTTAGGACAATTAAGTGGTATGGTAGATAGAATACTGATACTGAATCAGGAAGACTCATCTTCTGAGTTCAAATCTGGCCTTAGGCATTTACTAATTATGTGACCTTGAACAAATCATTTAACCCCATTTGCCTCAGTTTCCTCACCTATAAAATCATCTAAAGAAGAAAATGACAAACACTCCAGTAACTTTGCCAAGAAAATCTCAAAGACAATTAGAAAGATTTGGACACAACTGAAAAATAACTGAACAACAACCTAGAGGTTCAAAAACTTCAAAAACTTCAGAACTTCAAAAACCACACCAAGATAAAGGATATCAGATGAGATAAAGTCCCATTGTAAAACTAACCCCTTCTTTCCTTAAAAGAAATTTAACTGAAAAGTAAAAAAAACAAAAGACCCCAAAAAAACCCTATTCACTAGTTAATTTTTTCCCATGTAACAATAGAGATTGGAACCTATGGAATAAGATGTATCTTCTAAGCATTCAGGGCCTTTCACTGTGGGACTTTAAACTCTCCAGGATTCATATTATTCACTTTCATACACTCCACATTGTAGCAAAACAAGTCTAATCTTTCTCCCTTCATCTCAACCATTCAATAATTTTTTTTTTCACTCTGTGCTTGGAACATGTTTCCTCCATATATCTCCCTGCTGAAGTTTTTATCTTCCTTGAAAGCCCAGTTATCCCCTTATGGAATTTGTCCAAATTCCCCTTAATGACAGTGATTTTAGTCTTAATTTTTATAGTCTTTTCCAGATACCTCACTTGTCCTTATAACAATTTGTCCTATGTCATAGTATTTGTTGTACCTTTTCAGTACATGCTAAGTTCACCAAGGGCTGGGTGAACAAGCATTTTTGGGTGGTACTAAAGAAAGATTGTCACATTTGGAGTAAATTGACTTGTTTTTTAATTCCATTTCTGCTACTTATCTATTATCCATTTAACCCTGGGCAAGTTATCAACCTTGGGACTGTCTCCTCATCTGTGACGTAAAAGAATTGAAGATCTCAGATCTTTGCAGCTCTAAGTCTTGTGTTCTTAGGATTGTGCTATTTTCCACCTTCATATCACCACTGAGGCATGGTGTTGTGAATATAATGGGCACTCAGTAAATATTTTGTTGATATATTTGAATTTGGTTAATAGTAAATCAGCAGAAAGTGATTTACTGACTTTTCATAGGTATAATCTATGGGAAAGGGAATTCCCACTTATAATGAAGCATTTTGTTTGATAGTCAGTTGGCCATGACCTAAAATGGTCCACACCCATTACTTGTAAAAGAGAATATTTGATCCACAGAGGAGAATATGGGTGTGTACCAGTAATTGGGACCTACTAAAGGAACTTACTCTTATCCTTATTCTCACCATGAATGAGTGCAAAATCACTGCTTCATGACAAAATTACTGAGCTAATAAGCAATGACTAGTTTCCATAGAGAAGCAACAAACATGACACAGTTAATTTGAGTCAGAGTTTGGATGTATATAGAATCAGAGATTTAGATCTGGAAGGGACCTCAGAGGTTATCTAGTCAACCCCCCTCTCTTTATAGCAAAACCAGAATGTGAAGTGACTCATCTAAGAATACACATGTAGGAAGTAGCAGGTTTGACCCTAGGTCCTTCAAATCCAGAGCCATCACTCTTTCTGTGGGATCATTTGAAACTTTTTGTTGACATTCAGGCTTCTCTTAACTCTGGCTCAATATCAGGCTAACTCTCATAGTTTCTAAGGAAAGGGATAAACAAATAGTTCAGCCTGTTATGGAGAAGTGTTGAAAACTGTCTTCTTTGTTGTTACTAAATAAGATAATACTTGTAAAGCATTTAGCATAGTGCCTGGCACATGGTATGTGTTTAAATTGTTGTTCCCTTCTGCTTTTTTTTTCCCTACTCTTCCTTATTACTCTAATCAGAGAGATAGGACTATTAGATCTAGTAGAAGAGGTGTTGGGGAGAAGAAGCTGCTGCTAATACCCCTAAGAAGAGAAATAGGTTGTCTTGGTGGTAGTCTACAGGAAATGACATATTTTTTTTTTATTTTTAAGAGCATTTTTATTTTCAAAACATATGCATAGATAATTTTATTTTTTTTCTTCTTTTTTAGATTATTATAGTTTTTTATTTACAAGATATATGCATGGGTAATTCTTCAGCATTGACCCTTGCAAAACTTTTTGTTTCAACTTGTCCCCTCCTTCTCCTACCCTCTCCCCCAGATGGCAAGTAGACCAATATATGTTAAATATGTCAAAGTATATGTTAAATACTATATTTATATATGTATATGTATGTGTATATAAATATATACATATACATAGTTATTTTTCTGCACAAGAAAAATTGGACTTAGAAATAAAGTAAAATTAACCTGAGAGGGAAATCCAAAAAGCAAGTGGACAAAAAAAAAAGGAATTAGAAATGCTATGTTGTAATTCACACTCATTTCCAAGAGTTCTTTCTCTGGGTTGAGCTGGTTCTCTTCATTATTGAACAAATGGAACTGATTTGGTTCATCTCATTGTTGAAGAGAGCCACATCCATCAGGATTGATCATCATATAGTATTTTTTTAATTTATTAATTTATTTATTTTTTTTTATTTTTTTACACAATAAACACATGAATTTATTTGATTTTTTTAAAAGGCATGTATATGAGATTTATGTACAATAGTTATACAAAAAAGGAGATATGCAAAAATAAGAAATAATCTTTTTTTTGTGTGTATGTGGATACAATTGCATTTCAATAAAAATAAATTTTACATGCAATATAGATCATCATATAGTATTGTTGTTAAAGTATATAATGATCTCCTGGTCCTGCTCATTTCACTCAGCATCAGTTTGTGTAAGTCTCTCCAGGCCTTTCTGAAATCATCCTGCTGAACATTTCTTACAGAACAATAATATTCCTTAACATTCATATACCACAATTTATTCAGCCATTCTCCAGTTGATGGGCATCCATTCAGTTTCCAGTTTCTAGCCACTACAAAGAGGGCTGCCACAAACATTTTGGCACATACAGGTCCCTTTCCCTTCTTTAGTATCTCTTTGGGGTATAAGCCCAGTAGTAACACTGCTGAGTCAAAGGGTATTCACAGTTTGATAACTTTTTGAGTATAGTTCCAAATCACTCTCCACTGAATCACAATTCCACCAACAATATATCAGTATCCCAGTTTTCCCATATCCCCTCCAACATTCTGCATTATCTTTCCCTGTCATTCTAGCCAATCTGACAGGTGTATAGTGGTATCTCAGAGTTGTCTTAATTTGCATTTCTCTGATTAATAATGACTTGGAGCATGTTTTCATATGGCTAGAAGTAGTTTCAATTTCTTTGTCTGTAAATTGTCTGTTCATATCCTTTGACCATTTATCAATTGGAGAATGGCTTGATTTCTTATAAATTAGAGTCAATTCTCTATATATTTTGGAAATGAGGCCTTTATCAGAACCTTTGACTCTACAGGAAATTATAAAACCAGTAAGAGCATTAGTCCTTGGTTTGAGATTTCAGCTGGTCCATTGTGAAGCACTGGTAGAGCTGTTTATATTAATAAAAAGGGAAGCAAGAAGTGTAAATGAAGAACTGGGGAAGGCCACTATTCCTGCATTAATGTCTCTAAATTTCTATTGTCTGATCATGGATACAAAAAACATTTTCTTCACTATTCCTCCTTACAAGTTAGAACTGGCTGTAGTGATAATTCAAGGTTACATTATTAATGTTTTCAGGTGATAATAAATCTGTATCACAATACCAGCTATATCCTCAATAACTTTTTTGAAGGGCAAGGCAACAATCAATTATTAAGCACCTACTATGAGATAGACACTGTTAACCACTTTACAAATGTTTTCTAATTTGTTCCTCACAATGATACTGGGAGGTAAGTGTTAATATCTCCATTTTATAGTTGGGGAAATCAAGTCAGAGGTATAAGTGATCTGCTCAAGATCACATAGTTATCACGTCTGTGACCACATTTGAACTCAAGGCTTCCTGACCCCAAGTAATAAACTATCCTGTTCCCACCTAGACATCTTTGAGCCCTCTCCTATTCACCTTAGTCAGATCCAAGTCAGACTATGGGATTCTGCCATCCATTATTCCTTCTGTGGCACTCTTCTTTGAAAGTCCTGCACCTGTAGGGTCTGCTGTAGTTAGTAGAATTCCATCTGACCTGTTGTCGAGACAACCAAGTCTGGGCATTAAGCCAAAGTAAGGAGCTTTATGAAATTATGGTTATATGGGCCAAACGACTAGGAACTAAGTAGGCTTAGTGAAGCTGGAAGGATAAAACACCCAAGAGTTTTCATTTCTTAATTATCGATAACAGGTGATACTGGAATGCATAATAATATCCATTACCATTATGCAGCAACAACTGGTGAAAAAAAAAATGGACTGAGAAACCAGAGATATGGCTCATGTTCCCAGGTTTAACATTAATTTACCATATGGGAAGTTCTTTTGTTGGAAAAATGATCCTAATAATGTAATGGGTAGAGAAAATACACTGGGTTTGAAATCAGAATGACCAAGTTTGAACTGAAGCTCTATAATTAATTACCTGTGTGAGCATGATCATGTTGCTTAGGCTCTCTGGATCTCAGTTTGTTCATCTATAAAATGAAAGGGTTGGACTAAGTGACATTTACAACCTCTTTCAGTTCTATATCATAAAATTATTTTTTTTCTTCCACAGTCCCTTTCTACTGAGTTCACAGGGAAATGTTCAGAAGCAGCATCAAATAATAAAGTCTGGTGAAAATTTCAGACAATGTCAAAAGAAGCATCATGGAACAGGTTGAAGATCACTTAACTCCCAGTTTCAAGTATGTTCACTGGCTGTCTCCCATGCCTATAATATTCTTTTTTCCTCTTTTCCCTCCAGCTTCCTTGTTTTCATCTAAATTCCCACCTTCTGCAAAAAAGTCTTTCCCAATTCTCCTGAATTCTAATACCTTCTCTTTTAGATTATCTTCAGTTTATCCTGTGCATGTGTCTTATATATACTCACTTGTCTGTATGGTACTTCTGCTGTTAAAATGTGAACTCTTTACAAAAAGGCATTTTTTTCTTCCTTCCTTCCTTCCTTCCTTCCTTTTCTCTTTTCTTTCTTTCCTCCTCTCTTTCTTTCCTTTTCTCTTTCTCTCTGTTTCATTCTCACTTTCTTTCTGCCTTTCTTTTTCTTTTGTTTTTTCCTTCCTGCTCTCTTCTTTCTTTTTTCCCCCTTTTTAATGTCCTCAGCACTTAGAACATATTAAGTGTTTAATACAAGCTTATGGATCTGACTTGCCTTGTGTTCTAAACTTTCCACTGATATAATTTTAGTTACTTTCCTTAAACTCTGAGTCTCAGTTTCTACATCTATAAACTAGGGATTGATAATGCTTTGCTCTCTCAACAGTTGTGATGATCTAATGAAATAATGTGAGGATGCAGAAAAAAGAGCAGAAAGAAAAAATGGAACACATGCTTGGGATGGATGGGATGATTATAACTGGCAAGAGAGAGAAGGCAGAACTTCTTCCTTATGAGTTTGCTTCTGTTTTCTTGTCAAAAAGAATGATCTTTGTATTAAAGATGACAGAACAAAATGATTATCAAGCAGTTGATAACCAAGAGAAATGAGGACATAGACAGGTTGCTCTACCTGAGAAATTTCAGTCATCTGTACCAAAACTAGTGAAAAAATAGGTAAATACAATTTCTGAACCACAGTTAGTGATATTTGAAAGATTATGGAAAACAGAAGAGCAGTCATAAGACTAGAGAAGCACAAGCAATGACACAAAGTTCAAAGAAAGGGTAGTGAATGAGGTCTGAACTAACCTATAGTAAGCCTGATTTCAATTTCTTGAGAAATTTATAGAATGGTTCATTTAAAAAATAATAGGCAAGTTTCTAGCATGGAAATCAAGGATTACAAAGCCTGGCTTCATTGAGAACAGGTCACGACAAATTAACCTCATTTCTTTTTTTTTTTGACAAACATACTAAATGAATAGAGGGAAGAAAGCTATGACAATAGTTTGCTTACATTTTATCAAAGTTTTTAATAAAGTATTTTGTTATTCTTATGGAGAAGAAAATAGGGAGCTATAGATTAGGCAATAATATAATGTGAATTCCAAATTCATTGAATGGCCATATTCAGTGGTTCAATATCAACACAACAGAAGGTCTCCAGAAGAGTGCTCCAAGAATTTGTGCTTACCTCAAGCCTATTTATAATTTTATATGTTACTTGAATAAAAGCATGGGTAATATGCTTATGCATAACATAAAAATGGGAAGGGTAGACAACACAGTGGATGATAGAATCATGATCTAAAACAATCTCAACAGGAGAGACTGAATCAAATATGTCAATAATGCTAATAAGGCTTGAGTTTCCTACTTTTTCCATTACACTTTGATATCTTTTCTTAAGTTGTTTTAAAATTTTTAACTTGATTTTATGATCAAATCATACAGCTGCATCTTCAACATCTATCCTCCACCTCCATTTCTATACGAGTACAAAGGACTCATCCCAATCACTGTTAACACTGACATTTAATTGCCCTGATTCTTTGGTGTTGAAGAGAGATTTGGAATATTAGGGAACTTGTAGGAGGCATCCTTCATCTGTAGAATGACATATCAATTTTCATTGAATAATCAGAGCCATCTCCTTTGGCTCCAGCTAAAGAACAAGAGTATGATTCTATAGCCAGATACAGAGTAAAAAATGCCTTGCAGAAATGAAAACCATAGAGAAGAGCTGTACACCAAAAATATACCCAAAAGGGATGAAGATCCTAAGATAGGAAGCATGTTATCCAAGGATTATTTTTTTTTCCATGCAGAGGGAAACAGACACCCTCCACCTGGCTGACCTTTGTCAAGTTTCTTTTCCTTAGGAAGAATTGAGGGGGTAGGAGGATTAGACTTCATGGATAAGTATCTACCCAAAACAGAATCTGCCCCTCAGCAAAGTAACTGGATTCTGTTTGTGCTTAAAAGCAGTCACTGTGGAATCAAGACATTTCCTTTGATTAAAAAAAATGTGGTAGTGCCTAAGACAGTATTTCTTACAGACTTTGTGTTGGTTAGTAGGATTGAGTTTAAAAAATGATTAGTTTTCAATTACCCTGGAACTCAGAGAGTAAAAGTAGTACGAATGGTAGGAATAGAAACCTTGCTATACCAGTTATTTAGCAGTGAGCCACTGGGAGTTGCTTCACTCACTTGAGCTTTGGTCTCCCCATCTGTAAGGTGGAAATAATGATGAAAGAAGTACTATCTATCTCATGGACTGTAATAAGAAAGTGCTCAGAGTGTTTTAGAAATGTAAGTTATTATTATTATCCCTGTTGTTATTGTTATTTATTATTACATTCAAAGTTCAAATCTTAAAATTTGCTCTTTTAGGGTTGTTCTGCTCTTCCTCAGACAGTTTTGGAAAATCATTTGCTGCCTATAAGTAGACAGCTCTAAAAGGACCCACACGTGTAAAAATATTTGTAGCAGTTCTATTTGTGGAGGCAAAGAATTGGAAAATTGAGTGGATGCCCATCAATTCGAGAGTGACTTAATAAACTGTAGTATATGAAAACAATGGAACATTACTGTTCTATAATAAATGATCAATAGGCGATTTCAGAAAAGCCTGGAAAGACTTACATAAACTGATGCTGAGTGAAGTGAGTAGAACCAGGAAGATATACACAGTAACAGCAAGATTGTGTGATGATCAATTATGACAGACATAGCTCTTCTCAGCAATTCCATGATCCAAGGCAATTTCAATAATAGGATAGAAAATGCCATCTGCAAAAAAAAAAAGAGAGAACTATGGAGACTGAATGCAGATCAAAGCATACTATTTTCACCTATTTTCACTTTTTGATTTTTTTTTCTTTTTTGTGGTTTTTCCCTTTTGTTCAGATTTTTCTCTCCTAACATGACTCATATGGAAATATGTAAAAAATGAATTTACAGATAAAAAGACAGCTCTTAGATGAGGAGACCTAGGCAGAGAATTCTAAGAGACTTCCAGTGTTAAGAGAAAAGTTTCAGTGTTAGTTGGTGAATTTACACTCACACACTTAAGTACAGATAGGGGCTACATGATTGCTTTCACAATCAAAAGCTCTATATAAAAGATGAGCTTCTGAAAACTTCTGCAGTCTACTTAGACTACAATAATATCTCCTTATCCAGAACCCAGCTGTACAACTCTCAGATAGGACAACTCCAGGGCTTTGAGCTGTCAAAATGAAGGCCACGAAGTTCATTCACTAAAACTTATATGCCTTTTTACTGATGAGTCCTTGAGGCCTTCATTCGAACATATTTACTCCTACTTTATAAATAATTCTAAGGAGCTTGCGTGGTGACATGGGTGCCCCAAGCACAGCAGGAAAAAAGTGACAAATTACTAGGAAAGAGTATTATAGAGAAGCATAAAGGAAAAGAAAACATGATAACATGACTGTAAGAGAAAAAAGGGAAAAAATGTTAAAAGCATACAACGGAACTCAAAAAACACAATAGTTGAGGAGCATTTAGGCAAATAACTGTACATACCTCCATATTCTATATTAGTCTCCTACTCTGTCCTACACTACTGTGAAACAATATGGCAGGGTCAGATTATTATTCTCAATTATAACTTTTTTCACATCATTTCTCTGCCCAGTGATTCCTTATTTCCTACAAAGTCAGACTCTCTGTAATTAAGTCCCATATTAGCAATCACAACTTGCTCTTCACTAATCCATAATATGAGCTCCATCTAAAAAATTGGCATTTTCACTGTTTCATAAACATAGCCATCTTATTTATTCCTGGTTCCATACCTTACCATATGCTCTTGCCCCCAGCTGGAAAACCTTCCTGTCTCCTCTCATTCTCTCAAAATCTTGTCCATCCTTCAAGTCCCAGCTCAGAGTTTCTCTGAAGCCTTCTCTACCCACTCTGATCTACATCATTCCCCTTTCCTCTGAGAAAAGGAGAGTCTTAGAGATGGAAGGGGAATTTAGATATTGTCTTGTAAAACTTAATCCCTAAATCTTCAGTTTCTTCTGTCTCCTTATAAGAGGTCATCCAATCTCTGCTTGAACAATTTTAGTCATAGAGCACTCATTAATCAAAGTCAAAATGCCATATAATGTCAGAGATGGAAAGGATATTAGAGATCATTTAGCTTCACCCTTTAATTTTAGAAGAGGAAAAAAAGGCCTACAGAGATGAAACTGATTTGTCCAGTGTCATATAGGAAGTTAGCATCAGGGCCAAAGTGGAACATAGTCCTTATTAAAACCCATTTCAGTGCTCTTTCCAACACCTAAATTGCCTCCTTATCTGTCCCCTAGGAGTGCATTAGACATACTCTCCTAACCTACATATGCACTGTAATCCAAGTCTCCAAAGCAAGACTGCTACTCTGTCTCTCTTAAGGGATTTACCAGGTGATCTTAAACGAGTTGGGGCAATCTTTTTAATATGATTGATTCAAACCCTGATTCTGATGAGTTTTTCCCCCTAATTTCAGTCATTAAGTTCATTAAGTAACACCATATTATCATTAACATGTATTCATTTCCCTCAATATTGATTGACCTATTAACATCAACTGTCTTTTACAAAAAAGTATTTACTGAAAAGACATAGCAAGAACTAAAGTACAAAAATATTTTATTCAACCAGAATATTTTCCTTCTATACCTCAGTCCCTAAGGAGAGTAAGCTCAAAGTTAAGATGGTTAAGGTGGTACTACATATATTCCTCCCCGCAAGAAGTTCATGTCTGGGTGATGGATGAGTTGTTTCCTTGCTTTCAGGACATGGTACTTTGGTTTGAGGGTTGATTGAATGCTGGACTGGGTCAGGCAAGTTGTACCTTGGAACTATGACTGCTGGAAAAACTTACTGGTTATTTCCATCTTTCAAAGATCACAAGGTTTTTGAGTCTCCAGTCATCATCTCTAAGAACTAGGGAAAATAATCCCAATAGGAACAGAAGCAACCTAGTGGGGAAATAACGTGGGAAGGATCTGAGGTCCCACCTCCACCAGGAAGCTCACAATAGTTCTTGCCTCTGTTTTAACTATGGAAGAAAAAGATTGAACCAACCATCTGATACCTCTTGTAGATTTTAAGTTCAATATTCTTTATGCTAAAAAACTACCTCCCTCACATATAACAGTTGTATGACTGAAATGATACAACAGAATCATCCTTATATACTTATGTATGTTTTAAGAATTGCAAAATCTTTTACATACATTATCTCCTTTGATTCTACCAGCCACCCAGTTATGTAGGTTCTGTTATCTCCTTTTTATAGATAAGGAAAAAAAAGATAGGAGAAGTTCAACAATTTGTCTCTGACCAGTTAATATGTGTCAGAAGCAGGATTCAAATCTCAATCTTACATCCAATATTCAAACAACATATGCATTGCCCCTCTCTTATGATCAGGTTCATTAGTATTTAGAAAGGGAACATTTTAATAGACAAAAACAATTGTGAGGCATTTCATCAGCTACCTATTCTGGTGATGAGGACTGGAGAATAAGAAGAAGGTAGGAATTGAGTTTCAGTATTCACATATGGTATTTATGACCTAAACAGACTAGATAGCCTCTGGATCCCTTAGAAAAAAGATCTTTTGGAATGTAGTTTTCACAGATTAACTAGACCATACAAGAACATGAATAGATTTCAGGGATCTGTGAATTTAGCTGGGGGGGGGAATAATTTTATTTCACTAACCTTGGATTTCTTTTATAATCCTATTAATTATATTTTATTCATTTAAAAATATAATTACGAAATAGGGTCACCAGACTGCCAAAGGGGAGCACGGCACACACATACACGAGAACTCTTGACCTGGAACCATCTTTTTATTTTATGGAACTTAGAGGTATGGTCACTGCCCAGGGCTATGGTAAGAGGTTACAGGTTAGAAGCAACTAGGTGTTGGAGTAGCTAGATAACCAAGTCTCAATGGAGGAAGACCTGCAAATTCAGCCTTAGACCCATACTACTATGTTACCCTGGATAGGTCATTTAATTTGTCTCCCTCAATTTCTTCAACTACAAAATGCAGATATAATAACAATACCTTCTTCCTAGGGTTATCGTGAGGATCAAATGAGAACATTTGTTAAACATGATATATACTAGAAATTATATATATATATATATATATATATATATATATATACTTTACAGGAAATGAGACTTAAACCCAAGTTTTTGGTCAAGAGCTCCTTCAGTTTGAACACATTTCTCTCAGTCTATGTTTCAATTTTCTCCTTTAGTATGGAGACTTAGATCTGGCTTCTTTATTAACTATTCTTAAAGCAGTTGTCTGGAGAACATTAAAACCCGAGAGAATTTGCCTGCATCTCCTGCCACCTCTCAAATCCCTTTTAAATGTTTATGTTCTTACTGGGACTAGACTCGATCTTTCCGGTGACATTTTAAGATTTTCATCTGGTGCTGCTGATAAAATAAGTCTGTAGGCTACTGAGCCCAGAATTAGAGAAACTCTTAAGGGTGATTATTTTTGAGAAGTCTGCTTTTTTATAAGATTAATATGGGAACTCCAGAGACCTTTGCTTTTTTGCTCCCAAAAAAAGAAAATAAAAAAGAACATTTATTTGCAAAACACCAGTCCAGATCTTCTGTGATGGGGCTAACTGCTCTTGCTGAATTACTGGAAGTTTTTAATAGCTAGATTTACAACAACAACAACAACAATAAAAAGTTAAACCTATATGTGGGGATCTTCTGACCCCTGTGGTAGCAATGATATGCTGCCAATTTTGTTAATGATTAAAAGTCTTGTTGCTAGCATAGAGATTTTTCCAAGTACTTAGGAAAAAAAAAAACCATTTTAGTCATCCATCCACCTACTCTACCTTTCACGAAAGTTAATTTATGAACCACAGACTTTTGCATAGTAGAATTCTCCCAATTATGGTAAGCATTCCAGAGAAAGGAGGTGGGGGATCTGGAGTCCATGTTTTGCAAAGGCAGCAGGAATACACTAAAGACTTGGATTTTCTAGAACCAATAGCACTGATGACATATCTTTACATTTCTCAGACCCACAAAGTTGCTACAAAGCCTTAGGTGATTTCTGGAATGGCAACTTGAATAGTTGGGACCTCAGGAAATGTGTATATAACAGATAAATCCCAAATAAAATCCCATAGAACAAATCAAAGAAGAAAGGTATAGTGCAACCTGAGGCTTAGGTTTATAGAATACAATATTTTCTAGAGTGTCAATGAGGGCTTTTGATGGCGACAATATTCTTTAACAGAACTTTTAATGGTGTCTTTCCCATCTTAATAGATAAGATCCATATCCTCCTACCTTTCTCTGAATTCTTCATAATTATCCTTTCTTACAATATAAACACTCAATCATGTTTGTGTACCACAATTTGTTCAGCCATTCCATAATCAATACTCTCTCGCTTTATATCCAATTTTTTTATGATCACAAATACATTTGTTATTAATATTTAGGTTGACAAGGGACCTTTCTTTTTGTCAGTGACCTCAGGATACATATATAGTAGTGGAATAGCTAGTTTGAAGGATATTAACGGCATATTGAATAATTCCAAATGGTTTTCCAGAAGGCTTGAACCAATTCTCACATCCACTAACTGTACTAATAGGGCTCTCTTCCTTATATTTGCCATTATAATGGATATGTGTTAAGACTTCAGAATCATTGTAATTTAAATTTCCCTTATTGGGGATTTGGAACATATTTTTCATATTTCCATTACTTCTATTACATTGATGGTGGTGTCATGTACATTATATTACTAATGGTATCACTTATATTGCATTACATTTGTAACCAATGGTAGTAGCAGTAATTTTTTTCTTTTGAAAAGTTTTTTTCTTATATCATTTCACCACTTATCTACTAGATAATGGACCTTACTCTTAAAATATTTTTTGCCAATTCCTTATATATAAAATATCTAACTTTCAGAAATATTTAATGCAAGAATTTTCTGACTTGGATTTTTCTCCTCCTACTCTTAATTACATTTATTTTGTTAATATAAAAAGCTTTTACATCTTATATAATAAAAATTGGGCATATTGACTTCTATAATTTCCTCTTTCCTTATTTGTGAATCATTATGCTAGGCAAGTTCTGAAAGAAACTTCTTTCTGTTCTCCATTATTTATGCTTTATGCTTTGACCTTTTAAATTTGTGTCTCTTTTCCATTTGGAGTTTATTTTGGCATATGGTAAAAGATGCAACTTTATATCTGTTTTCTGACAAATTTTTTTCGAGTTTTCACAGTTTTATTCAGAAATCACTTGAACTGATGAAAAGAGTAGAAAGCAAAATACAACATACACAACTGCTGTGGTAATATAAATGAAAGCAACAATATAGGCAGTTTTTTGTTGTTCAGCCATTTTTTCCATTTGTATCCAATGTTTCATAATTAAGGTTTTTCTTGGCAAAGATACTTGAGTAGTTTGCTGTTTCCTTCTCCAGCTTATTTTTCAGATTAGGAAACTGAGGCAAACAGGACTAAGTTTTTTTTTGCTCAGGGTCACACAACTAGCAATTTGTCTGAGGCCAAATTTGAATTTAGGAATGTAAGTCTTCGTAACTCTAGGCCCAGCACTCTGTGCAGTATGGCACCACTTGGCTGCCTCAAAATAAATATAATAATCATCAATATAGATTATGTATTAATCAATCAGTCAGTGAGCAAGTATTTATTAAGTTCCTTCTATGTGTCAGGATCTGTATTAAGTGTGACACCTAAAACAAAAATAATTACAGACCTCAGAGAGCTTATATTCTACTAGGGGAGAAAACATATAAAT
This sequence comes from Sarcophilus harrisii, assembly GCF_902635505.1. Classification (NCBI taxonomy): domain Eukaryota; kingdom Metazoa; phylum Chordata; class Mammalia; order Dasyuromorphia; family Dasyuridae; genus Sarcophilus; species Sarcophilus harrisii. The sequence continues at coordinate 126,620,649 of NC_045427.1, read as the reverse complement.
AAGCGCAAAATAGAGGTAATTTCAAGGAAGGGGACGCTCATGTAAAATATATGATTTAGCATTTAAAAGGCAGAGGTGAGGAAAGAGTGCCTTCCAACACTGAGGGTCAACCTGTGCAAAGGCACAAAAATAAGCACTAAGTCATTTGTGAGAAACAATCACCTTGGCTGATCCATAGCATGTATAGAGGAGAGTAAAATATAATAAGGCTAGAAAGATAAGTATATTGTATCCAGGTTGTAAAAAAGCTTTGAATGTCAAACAGAGGAGTCTGTAGTCACAATGGCAATAGGGGACCATAGAAGATTATTGCACAAGATCATATGGTCAGATTTCTCATTTTAAAAAAAAAGGCAGCTATACAGAAGATGGGTAGGGGAAAGACTTGTGGCAGGTGGTGTTCTCAAGACCCTCAAATCTGAAATAGTTATAGAAAAAATTAATTTGGTCATTTGACAGAGGAGAGCAAGCCAGAAAGAGAGAGGTTCTCACTATCCAGATTCTGGAAGATTTACATCATACAGTATTTTGACAAAGGTTTCCCACAAAGGAAGCCGACATACCCTAAATACACAGTTCAGCAATTTTGCTGAGAGGGCAGCCTGAAAACAAGGTATATTGAGAGAGAGAGAGAGAGAGAGAGAGAGAGAGAGAGAGAGAGGAGTAACTGCAACCCAAAACAGAAGCTTGGGGTGAACCCTTCTGGCATTCCTGAGTGTGGTAACCCAAAACAAGAATGCTTTAGGTGGATTGCGGACTTGGCAGAATTGGAAATCCTTTGAAGTCATTCCTGGCATTCCTAGAGAGTTACCAGGATCAAGCAACATTCTGGGTGTGGAAAACTTTTAATCACATATAGTTGGATTTTAAAAATATAATTTTTTTCTTAAACAGGATAATAAATCATTTTTCCCACAAAGGACAACCAGTTAAAAATTATTACTTTCTAATAGGCCAGGTAAGTGCCTGGACCAGAGTGCCTGGACCAGAGTGATGGCTATCTGAATGATGAGAAGAGAATAGATACCAAAAATATTTTGTAAGAAGAATTGATAAAATCTGTGTTCTGAACTGAGACTGACTCAAGACACCATCCTGGTAGTTTAAGGTCAACATTAGAACAAAAGATGACACTCATACGTTGTTCATTCAACAGTTAACAAAAGGAGAGTTGTTGCACCACAGGAAGAAAGGATTTTCAACAAGAATAGGCATTGATTGACTAAGCAAAGCTCCCATCCCAATCCACCGGCCAATCATCTTTTTTTCTGCTCTCTGGTCCCTTATGACTTCTCTGTACTTTCCATTAAGGAAGTGGTGTCAAGTCTTTTTTTTTTTTTTTTTGAGCTTTTTATTTTCAAAATACATGCAAAAATAGTTTTCAAGATTCACCCTTGCAAAACCTTGTGTTCCAAATTTTTTTTCTCCTTCCCTTCCCTCTACCCCCTCCCTTAGATGGCAAGTAATTCAATATATGTTATAAACATGAGTAATTCTTCTATACATATTTCCACAATTATCATACTGCACAAGAAAAATCAGCTCAAAAAGAGAAAAAAAATGAGAAAGAAAAAAAAGGCAAGCAAACAACAAAAAAGATGAAAATATTATGTTGTGGTCCACATTCAGTTCCCACAGTCCTGTCTCTGGGTACAGATGACTCTCATCATCACAAGACTATTGGAACTGGCCTCAATTATCTCATTGTTGAAAAGAGCCACATCCATCAGAATTGATCATCATGGGACAGCTAGTTGGTGCAGTGGATAGAGTACCAGCCTTTGAATTCAAATCTGGCTTCAGACACTTAACACTTCCTAACTGTGTGACCCTGGGAAAGTCATTTAACCCCAATTGCCTCAACAAGAAAAAAAAAAAGAATCAATCATCATATAATCTTGCTGTTGCTATGTACAATGATCTCCTGGTTCTAGTCACTTCACTAAGCATTAGTTCATGCAAGTCTCTTCAGGCCTTTCTGAAATCATCCTGCTGATTGTTTCTTATAGAACAATAATACTTCATAATATAATTAAGTCTTGAAGAAAATCTCAATACCTTTTTTTCCCCAAAGGAAATATTATCCTCATTTGCATCAGTGTGGAAAGGGGAACAGAGAAAATAAGATATTGCTTCTACCATATTTGGCAACTCATTGGTTATTTGGAATTAGGAAAAGTAAGGATTAGATAATAATGTGAGGATTCTGAACCAAGGGTACTGAAAAGATGGTGGTACCCTCAGTAGAAATAAAAAAGTTTTTGGTTTTAAATATGCATGTATACATATATATGTTTATATATGAATGATTATATTCTCTCTCTTTCTCTCTCTGTCTCTGTCTCTCTGTCTCTCTTTGTCTTTCCGTTTCTCTACCTCTCTGTCTCTCTCCACCTTTCTCCTTTGAGGATTTTGCCTCAACCTTCACTGAACAAAATTGTGGCAAAAAATTTCTAAGAGCTTTTTTCTTCTCTCCTCTTCCTAATCATTCAAATTTCTTCCCCCATTATTTCCTTTTTCAACAGAGTGTCACACAAAGAAATGGCCCTTCTCTTTGCCAATGAAAATTCCTCTACATGCACATCCCTTTCCATCTTCTCCAATAGATTTTTCTGCCCTGTCATCCCCATTTTCTTACTAATACTCATAGTTTCTGTTGGCTACTTCCCAAAACACCCATTTTCCCCCATCCTTTAAAAACTCTCACTTGATCTGACTGTGTCTGATAGCTATTGTCTTTTATTTCTTCGTTCTTTCATTGCTAAACTCCTGAGAAAGTCTTATACAGTAAATGTTTCCTCTTCCTCTCAGTTCCAAAATCTTCCAGCTTCTTGCCTCCTCATTTGAAAGAAAATTATCTTTCCAAGTGATACCAATGATTTCTTAACTGCCAAATTTAATTTTCCTTCTCAGTCTTTGTCTTTTTTTCAATCTCTCTACACTCTGAAGGATCCTCCTCTTCTGTATACTTTATCCTCTTTAGATTTTCATGAAACTATTTTCTCCTTAGTTATCCTCTAAATCACATCCAGTAAACATGGGGGTCCTCCAAAGCTCTGTCCTTCTCTTCTCCTTTTATACTATCTCATTTAGTAATAATGATTTATCTACTTCTAACCTGTGTCCTAACCTTTGGTCTTATGTTGCCAATTGCCTATTAGACATCTTGAAGTCATATCCCAAGACATCTTGTCCAACACAGAATGCTTTGTCTTTCTCCCAATTCTGCCTCCTCTTTTCTTCAAATTCCCTTATATTATCAGTTCCCCAAGATCTCAACCTCAATGTCACCCTATATTCCTCACACTCATTCCCATCCAAGCTTTTGCTAAATCCTGAAATTAATATCTTCACAACACCTGTCATATACAACCTCTTTTCACCAGTTTTTCAGCCATAATTGCTGTAAATGGTCATTACCTCACCCTTATGCTATTGTGACAATTTTATGGTTAGTCCCCCCCCTTCAAGTTTCTCTCCCTATACCAGTCCATTCTTAAATCAACTTAAGGTCAGTGCTGACCACATCAACACCTGCCCCACCCCCATTCAATAAATTCCAGTAATTTCCTATCAATTAATAAGATTAAATCTAAAATACTATGTTTGGCATTTAAATATTTTCATAAATGGGGCTTTTACCACTTTTCCTGTCATCTTACAATTTACAACTCTCTATATACACCATGATCCAGAAACACTCTTCTTGCAATTCTTTGAATAATGCACCTTCTAAATCTATGCCTTTTCACTGGCTGTTCTCTATTCCTGAAATATTCTCCCTCCTTTTCTTATCTTCCTGACTTCCTTCCTATTGGTTTCCTTCAGAACTCAGTTCAAATCCTATCCTCAGCAAGAGCCTTTCTTTTTCTTCCCTACCCTACCTCTCACTCACTCACTAATACTTTTCTACCAAGATTGTTGTTGTTGAGTTGATTCAGTCATGTCCAACACTCATGATCCTGTTTTCTTGGCAAGGATATTGAAATAATTTACCATTTTATCCTCTAGCTCATTTTAGAGATGAGGAAACTGAGGCAGACAGGGTTAAGTGATTTGCCTGGAATTTGTGAGGTCAGATTTAAATTCATAAAGATGAGTCTTCCTGACTCCAGGCATAGGTGCCCTGGCTACTACAGCACTTAAAATGTAGCTCCCTAACACTCCCATATAGCACTCCTTTTTTTAATTTTTATTTTTATTATAGCTTTTTATATACAAAACATATGCATGGGTAATTTTTCAGCATTGACCCTTGCAAAAACTTCTGTTCCAATTTTTCCCTTCTTCTCCCCCACCCCCTCCCCTAGATGGCAGGTAGTCCCATACATGTTAAATATGTTAAAGTACCATATAGCACTCTTAACTCATTTTGAATTTATCAACTCATAAAGCATTTCAATATTTTTTAATAAACTGCTTTCTAGCCATTCCTATCCCATATTAATTGTGGCTGTGGAACTGATTTTTTAACCCAAAATTTAGAACTTTTCATTTATTCCTGATAAATTTAATCTTACTAAATTCAGCCTACTATTCTAGCCTGTTGAGATTTTTGGGGAATCTTGACTGTTTCATCCAATGTGTTGCCTCATTTGTGCATCATCTGTCATTTGATAAGCATGCCTTTATGGAAGTCATTGATAAAAATGTTAACTAGCAGAGGACCAAGTTGCTAGTCCTTGGGGCGCTCCACTGGAGACCTCATCACAAACTGAGAGAATATCAGAATGTCAGAATGATTTTCCTAAAGCATCTATCTGGCCATGTTAGTCTCCCACTCAATAAACACACAACTTGGCCCATCCTATGTTTCTAAACTTTGTATACATCACTTTCTGCATGCTATAGTCAAGCCAAATGAGCCTTTTTACTGTTTATTCCTCCTACATGGTTTTCATCAACATCTCTTCACTGGCACAGGCTGTCCCTTATTCCTTCTAATATCTGATCAAAGACTCACCTACTCTACCATAACCACTAATGTCTTTTCTTCTGTCACCCAGGGTTGTTGTGAGGATCAAATGAAATAATATTTTTATAGCATTGAGCACATTATTAGGTACACAGTCATTCAGTTGTTTCTCCCGTGTCCTTCATAATCCCATTTGGAGTTTCTGGGCAAAGGAACTGGAGTGATTTGTCATTTCCTTCTCCAGGTCATTTTATAGATGAGAAAATTGAGGCAAGCAGGGTTAAGTGACTTGCCCAAGGTCACACAGCTAGTAAGTGTCCGAGGCTGGATTTGTACTCGTGAAAATGAATCTTCTTGACTCAAGACCCAGTATTCTATCCATTGTACCACTCAGCTTCCTTGGTTACTAAATGCTTATTTATTTTTTTCCTTCCTTTTCTCCTTAAGTTACCTTTATTTTGTGATTATTCTATACATATGTGTAAGTTCATTGAAGTCCAGAACTTTCATTTCTGTCCTTGAATGCCCAGGGCCTAACACACTTCCTGGTATATAGTGGACATTTAATGCCTTAAGCCAAAACCAGTTTGATTCTAGTCCAATTTGGTCATTGTTTGTGTCCTGACTGACTCAAATTGAATGTCGTTCTGCAGTCATTTCTGCCTTTCCCTCCCAAATTCATTCACTCATTTATTTATTTAGGGATTTGTTTGGTATTATGATATGGGAGCCACTTGCCAGTGGCTGCTGGAGGTCTAACTCAGACCTGTAGAATGGATCTCTTCATGTGAGAGGATGAGGATGATGATGCAAGGAAACCGAGAGGCTGTTGCGCGTTGTCTGACTTCTTTCCTCTTCCCGCTTGCCTCCAATTTATTTCATTCCCAATCCACAAGGAACATCTGTGTCAAAGGCTGTTTTGCAACTCTTTCAGATGTTATAATTCACAGCTGTGGAGGCTCTTTGAGAATTGACCTGTCCCTTCACCTAGTCATCATCCTTAACAATTTGGGATTTGTTTGGAGTAGGTGAAAAGGAAGATTCTTTACCTCAATTGTTACTTCACTTTAATCACTGAATAGGTGCAGCCTAAGTCAAACTGAGACTTGTTGAAGACCTTAGCTTAAAAAGGTCAAGAATTCTCGTTTCATCCAGGGCCATCTCCAGTAATCTTGATCTATATCTTGCCATTTGACCCAGTTGGCAGTGGAGGGGAAAGTGAGGCAGGTGACCTTGCACAGCCCCCCCTCACTTAAATTCAATTCACTTGCATATTATGGCATCACTTCCCTGATGTCATGGTCCTGTTGGAGAATGAAGGACAAAAAAAAACAAGAATAACTGCTTGTTGATTTATTGCTGATGATTCAACAAAGGATATTGAGGAAAAGTCAAATGAAGTGAGAGGAGAGGGAAAAGAGAAAAAGAGAAAGTAAGAAAAAGGAAGAGAGAGAGAGAGAGAGAGAGAGAGAGAGAGAGAGAGAGAGAGAGAGAGAGAGAGAGAGAGAGAGAGAGTGTGTGTGTGTCAGGAGAGATCAATGAAACAAAAATCTAAGAAAGAATATATATGAATAGCTCATAGTCTACAGTGTTAAATTCTGCAGAGAAACTGAGAAAAGACTCTCAGATTTTGGAATTAGGAGATCAGTGACCTTGCACACAGCAGATTCAGCAGAGTGATAGGGTATGAAGACAGAAATTTTAAAAAAAAGTTAAGGGATGTTAAAAAATTGTAGTCAACATGTTTAGATAGATTTTTTCTGTTGAAAAATTTGTCTGTGAAATATAGAAGAAATAGAAGATAAAAGCTTAAGGAGAAAGTAGGATCAAGTAATTGTTTTGTTTTATTTTTAAGATTGATGAGGTCTAGGGATAAGCAGCAATAAGAAAAAAACCCAAAGAAAATTTGCAAGAAATAGAAGATTATTGAATATATTTTGAAACCGGGATAAATGCCCTCATGTTGATGCAGGACTTGGAAAACTCAGTTCCCAGTATACTAGTGAGAAGGCAGAAATTTTTTAATTCATTCATGTATTCATCCACTAACAGGCACCAATCATGTACAAAGAGAATTCTCAAAAAAATAGAATGAGTAAGAATTCAAAAGGGGAAAAGAAATCATTTGAGGCAAAGGTAGCTGTGTGTATAAAGCCATAGGGGTGGGAAACAATAAATTGTGGTTTTAGAAGAAAGATGTCCAATTTTGCTAGCGTTTTAGCTTGCATAATGCTTTAAAACTTGAAAGGCACATTACACATTACGTCATCTGATCCTCACAATAATCCAGTAAGGCATGAGCTATTATTGTCCCCATTTTACAGAGGAAGAAATTGAAGGAGACATAGCTTAAATAACTTGCCCAAGATCAACAGTTAACAAAGACCTGAGACAGCTCTTCCTGATTTCAAGGCTCCCATTTAGCACACTGTGACTAAATATGAGATAAGGATGCAAACTGCAGAGTTCTTGTAGTGACCTCAAGCATCTCCCTGAAACTTATATGTCCAGGAGTGGAGTTGCCAAAGATTTAAAGCAGAGGATCACCAGAAGGCACTCAAGAGGCATTTTGTGGGTCCTAGCAATAGCAAATACACACAAGAAATTGTGAAGCTGTTCAAAGAATGTCATCAAAGAAATGCATGGTTCGTCATGTCACTACATGAATGGGAACTCTCCAACATTGCATAGAATGGTTAGAAACAGAAATGATTTGTGATTTAAACCACTGATAGAATATAAGGTCCTTGTTTATTTTTTGTCTTTGTATCATTAGCACAGTACCTGGGACAAAACAAGCACTAAAAAAGAGACTTGTTGATGAATTCATGGATTGTTTGAGTAGGGTGACTTCTCCTTTGGTGAGATCCAACTGCCTAATTTAATATAAGACAGTAAAAGTAAGGCACAGCACCTTGAATGTCAAGGACAGGAGCTTTAATATAAAGAAAACAAGCAATAAGAGATAGGTGCCTGCCCTTTTTGTAGTGGCTAGAAACTGGAAACTGAATGGATGTCCATCAGTTGGAGAATGGCTGAATAAATTGTGGTATATGAATATTATGGAATATTACTGTTCTGTAAGAAATGACCAATAGGATGATTTCAGAAAGGCCTGGAGAGACTTACACGAACTGATGCTGAGTGAAATGAGCAGGACCAAGAGATCATTATATACTTCAACAACAATACTATATGATGACCAGTTCTGATGGACCTGACCATCCTCAGCAATGAGATCAATGGAGCAGTAATGAACTGAACCAGCTACGCCCAGAGAAAGAACTCTGGGTGATGACTAAAAACCATTACATTGAATTCCCAATCCCTATATTTATGCCCACCTGCATTTTTGATTTCCTTCACAAGCTAATTGTACAATATTCCAGAGTCTGATTCTTTTTATACAGCAAAATAATGTTTTGGTCATGTATACTTATTGTGTATCTAATTTATATTTTAATGTATTTAACATCTACTGGTCATCCTGCCATCCAGGGGAGGGGGTGGGGGGGGGGTAAGAGGTGAAAAATTGGAACAAGAGGTTTGGCAATTGTTAACGCTGTAAAGTTATCCATGCATATAACCTGTAAATAAAAGGCTATTAAATAAAAAAAAAAAAAAGAAATTACATTCTTCATTCAGAAAAAAAAAAAAGAGATAGGTGCCTAAGAAAGAGTGGCAAGTGGGTAAATACCCAGAGCATCTCAGAAGCTCTGTGTTGGCAAAGTAGAAGCTTACTTAGAGGAGAAAAACAGGCCAGAGAGGAAGCTGTACAGCTGATTAGAATGAAGATAGCCAGGGGTTCACTGACTCAAAGTTATTTCTATAAGAGGGTGCGTACTAATTGAATAGGTCTCAGGCCTCCAGCTACACAAGTTTAGAAAAGCTGGATTGTACCAAAAACATTTTTTTAATAAAAAAAAATTCCTGGTCAGAATCAGCCAAGAAAAATGAAGATGAAAGGTGACAATATCTGTACAGGGCAAAAGATTGCAGAGAGAAACAAAGATAATATTTTGGCTGAGAGTAGAGATCATTTGGATAAGAAAAGAAGATAATCAAAAGTCCAAGGATTATTTTTTGAATGCTTTTAGAAACCTCTGAAGTCCTGTAGAAAAGCTGACCAGGGAATGCTTTGAGAATTTCAAGGAACTGTGCTACAGAGGGCTTTAATTACCTAAAAAGAGTGAAAATTAATATTCCCAATAACAGTACAAAGCCCACCCCAAAAAAACCTGTTGCTGTAGGGAATTGACTAATTGATCCCTCTTTGGTCGGCAAAGGATTGAAGAGTTTGGCTCCTGTTCCAGATCTGGTTCTAGGAAATCTGCCAACTCTGACAGAAGCTGTTGGAATTAGGAAGCATCTAGAATCTCAATGTTTGCGGCACTGTTCTGTTTCAAAGATTCATGAGCATAACAAGCAAAAGAAAAGAAGCCAGAGGAAATACTGAGGGGGCTGGAGAAATGGGACTTCAGGGACCTGCCTTTTACCCCAAGGAATGCAAATGAGAACATCCCCATGATGAGAAAGTTGCTGCAAATGGTGGGAATAGTTTCAACAGCAGCTGGGTCAGCTTGGAATGGAAATGTATCTTTATAGAAGTCTAAATAGGGGGGAAAGGGCAGCAGAGGCCAGCCAAGGGAGACAGAAAAGAAAGCTGTGAGAAGAGCCAGTTAAATCCTAAGAGTAGGCAATAAACTATTTCTGCCTGTAGACTTTGAAGTAAACACCTCTCCATCCTCAACCCATTATGAGACAAGTTCAAGGAAGGTCAAGTCACTAGATTTCTTTCCATACCATAATGTTTGCAAAAAAAAAAAAAATCAATAAAAAGGACTCTCCATCCACTGAGCACCTGAAAGCCAACTAGCTAAATTACAGATTTGATTTGTTCAAATAGAGTAGAGAGGTTTAGCAAATAATCCTGTACAAAATCGCTTAGTGAACTGCTTGCAAAGCATTCAGAAGTTTACTCTGGGTGTGATGGTTAAAATATATATGATACTACAACCTAATGAGACCCTGCTTCATTTGACAGAGGAAGCATGTGGGGAACTGAGGCCCTGGAAGAAGAACTCATCTGTACATGGTCATAGCTAATTAGTGACAGGACAATTGAGGCTGTGGAAAAAATCCTAGATCCATCATCACAGATGCTAGGTTTGAATCTTGGCTCTGATGCTTTCTACCTCTATGACCTCAAGAAATTCATTTTAACTCTTTAGGTTTTCTTGTTCAGTTATATTTGACTTCATGGATCATGGCACAGCAGGTTTTTCTGTCCTCCACTATCTCAAAAGTTTGTCCAAGTTCATGTTCACTACTTCCATGACACTATCTCTCCAACTCATCCACCACTGTCCTAGTCTCCTTTTGCCTTTAATATTTCCTAGCAACAAAATCTTTTCCAATGAGTCCCATCTTCCCACTATGTGACCCAAGTATTTAAGCTTCAGCCTTGGTATTTGTCCTTCCAGCAAATAGAGTTAATTTCTAAGTATTGATTGATTTGATCTCCTTGTAATCCAAGGAACTTCCATGAGTCTTCACAAGCACCACAATTTAAAAGCATTGATTTTATGACACTTAGCTTTCTCTGTACTCCAACTCTAAGAGTCATACATCGCTTGGAAAAACCATAACTTTGACTATATAGAACTTCATTGACAAAGTGATGTCATTGCTTTTTAAGTTGCTGTCCAGGTTTGCCATAAATTTCCTTTCAAGAAACAAATGTTTTAATTTCATGACTGAAGTTGATGTCTGCAGTGATCTTTGAGCCTAAGAATATAAAATATGACATTGCTTCCATTTCTCCTTCCTCTATTTGCCAGGAAGTAATGGAACCACTTGCCATGATCTTAGTTGTTTTGGGTTTTTTTATGTTAACTTTAAGCCAGCTCTGATGTTCTCTTCTCTCATTCTTCTCAAGAGATTTCTTAATTCTTCTTCATTTTCTGCCACCCAGATGGTATCATCTCTATATCTGAGACTGTTGATATTTCTCCTAACACCCTTAGTTCCAGCTTCTGATTTGTCCAGCCTAGTATTTCACATGATGTGCTTCGCATATAAGTTAAATAAATAAGGTGACAATACACAGTCTTATTGTATTCCTTTTCCAATTTGAAATCAATCATTTGCTCCATGTTGAGTTCTAACTGTTGTTTCTTGGCTCCTCACAGGTTCTTCGGGAGACAAGTAAGAAGGTCCCTCTTTCAGGACTTGCCACAATTTGATGTGATACCCACAGTTAAAGGTTTCCATATAGTCAATGAAGCAGAAGTTTATGGTTTTTTTTTCTGGAACTCCCTTGCCTTCTGCATAATCCAACAAATGTTGGCAATTTTGTCAGTGGTTCCTCTGCTTCTCCAAAAAACAGCCTGCTCTTTTGGTAATTTTCAGTTCACATATTGCTGAAGCCCAGTTTACAGAAGCTTAAACATAAAATGAGCACAATACATTTATAGTTTGCTTAGCATTGCCTTTCTTTAGGATTGGGATAAAAACTGACTTTTCCAATCCAAAAAGAGGGGGGAAAGAATTTCCAATTATCATTTTCACTTCTGTCCTTTAGGATTGGGATAAAAACTGACCTTTCCAATCCAAAAACTGACACTGTTAGTTTTCTAAATTTTGAGTATAGCCCTCATGTAGAATTCTGTCACCTCCACTAGCCTTATCATTACTAGTGCTTCCTAAGGCTCATTTGCCTTTACTTTCCAGAATATATGGCTCTAGTTCTTAGTTTTCCCATATGAGGGGAAGGTGCTAAGTAACCTCTTAGTTCTCTTCTGGTCCTAAAAGTTTGGTATATGTCACTATATTTATATATATATATATATATATATATATATATATATATATATATATATATAGAGAGAGAGAGAGAGAGAGAGAGAGAGAGAGAGAGTCATCAAGGTCATCTCCTTTGCCTATGCATTGGAAAGATCTAAAAAATAGCCAAAAATATAATTGTCTTTTATCCTTTTCTTATCACTGGATAAGAACTCAGATTCTAGGTCTGGAAAGGAAGTGAAATTCAAAAACCTAAGAAGCTACATTGAATATGCCATTTAAAAGGCCATCTTCTCCCTCAATTATTCTCCTTGCAACAAACCTTGCTCTTTGGGCCCTTTTCCCTTTCTCAGCCCCAGAAAACATGTCTGATTTTTCAAAGCAGTCCTTCACAAGGTACTCCACACAGTAGACATGGGTTTACAATAATTCTAGAGACCTCCTTAAGTGATGCTTCCTCCCAGGCTTTCTTCTCAAGTCATCTCCTTAAGCTGTTCACATAACCAAGATTCCAGCCAATATTTAGTTCACAAGGGAGGATAGACCACTGATGCACAGCCAGCTCCTTCAGAGAAAATTGATTGAATTACACAAATCAAATAGGTTCAGGAACCAAAGGAAATGCTATTCAGCCTTCCTCACAGTGAAAGGTCAGGGAGAAAAAAACTCCATCCTCTAATACAGTAGACTTAAGGAAGAGAGGGGGAAAAGGACTTAGAATCATTGAAATCAAAGCCAGAAGGACCTTTAAGATCATCTCTTCTTTACTTTCAATGTTGAGAATATTAGGTGGAGAATTAGGTAGGAGCACTGGAATTTTATTCAGAAAGATATGAATTCAAAATTTACTGGTTGAATGATCCCAGGCAAATCACTTAAGTTTTCTTTACCTTGGTTTTTCATTTATTAAATGAAGATCATAATAGCACCTGCCTCAGAGTGTTATTGTAAGCATCAAATGAGGAGATACATCATGGTGCTTTACAAAGCTCAAAAGCCATATAAGTACTTATCATTGTTATTGTCATCATTATTATAAACCATGATTAATATAGAAATTCCTTTGGGAATGAGACTCATTCAAATCCATGTTTTGTGTGATGGAGAGAAATGTGTTCACCAATCATAACCTTCTGTTAAAGTTTTTTTCTGGTGTCTCAGCATGGTACAGAGGTGACCCTGGGCTCTGGAAGCCTAGGCTGGTAGAGCATGAACTCTGATAGGTCATTGACAGCAGATATGATGGACAAGCATTAAAGGCTTCAGGTAGAATGGAACAGCCCAGCTCAGTGCAGAGAGACTCCTCACCAGTTGGTATATAATATGTCTTTCCTTGGAGGGAATATTTTCATTGATTCAAATTCTTAAAATGAAGAAAGGATACAATCTGTGTAGGTAGAAGAACTAATGAAGATAAAGTCATGAATTATTTTTGAATATATATTTTGAATTATTAATGAATAAAACACCCCTAATAACCTCTAGGAAGAAAATTAACTACCTTCAGTAATATGAAATCATAAAGAGAAGAAGTATGAGATAGTGTATAGAGTAACAATCCTGTAATCAGGAAGGACTGGGTTCAAGTGCAACATACTGGCTGTGTGTCCATGAGCAAGTTTTCTAATGTTCAGAGCCCTAGGCAACTCTCTAAAAAATAAATTTTCATTGAGTTATCAATCTGCTTTAGTCTGTAACCCATTCTCCTAAATAAATCTACTTTTTCCCAAAGAGAATGGTCATTGTAAATTTGTCACATTTATTTCAAACTATGAATTGCTACCCTAAAGTCATCACTTTCACTTCTGTCCTTTAATTTCCTGATTTGTAAAATGGGGGGATGGGAAGGAGGGAAGTGGGGATGGGGGGGTGATGGGGAGGAGTGGACTTGATGGTCTTTTCTAGCTCTAAATCTGTGATCCGATTGTGACCACATGGATGAAATAATAGCTCCAATCCCCCTTTTTTGACCCCTCCCAAAAATGAGAACAAAAGAAATGTGAACAGCTGTGAGGAAATGACGTGTGAGATTATTCTGCAAAAGACCATGAGAACTGGAGATTCGCAAGGTCAAACTTTGGCTGATTAGCCCAAAGTTATTTTCCTGTCAGGTTCTGCCTGTTTAGGAGCTAAATTCTTATGTATGTTGGGAAGGTTGTGGGGCGAGGAGGCTGTGTATTGAGCTGTTTTTGTTCTAGCCAGAGACACCAAACCAGGGGATAACTTGTCTTGGTGCTTACCTGTCTCTAATGACCAGTTAGGGATCAAGGCTGACTTTACTTCTGGGTTTGAGGCTTTGGATTTGAATCCTTTGTCCCTGCAGAAACAAGAGGGAGGAAGTAGCTGTTTGTTTCTTCCTTATAAGGGAGTATTCTTTGTCCTGAGCTTGCCCTGTGTCAAGCACAGGGCAGCCTACTCCTTCCTTCACAAATGCAGGTTTCTATCCTGTTACAAGAATTCTAAATTCTTTGGGTGTATTGTCTGGGCTTCTGGGTGTATTGAATGTCATTTGAAATAAATCATCAGCCAGAGCTTGAACATTTTTGGTTAGAACAGAATTTACCTGTGACGTGTCCTTCTCATATTGCATGACTTATTCTGTCTCCCCACAGAGGTTGATCAGGATCACTATGGCCCCACAAAGTCTAAACACATGTTAGACAGTAGTCAGTAGATTCTGAATGACTTGAACTCAGCTTTCACTTTCAGAAAAGGATTAAATATCTAGTAGAGACTGGCCTGTTTTTCCCTTCCCTTTCATTTTGAGAAAAATAACTATTTCTTCCACATTAGCAATCAATTATTGAATTGGACCAAGATTTTTTTCCTTTTCAGAAATTAGCCCCTCCCCTGGGTTATTCAAGCAGCCTTTGAAGTCCCAGGTGATAATGAGAGGGAATCACTCAGATCTGTTCAAAAGGTAAAGAAATTTTAGTTTAGGTGAATTGATGGGATCTGATCCATTATGTTTTATTCAGAAAGGTCTGGAAAAAAGTAAATACTCCCTTTTGTTTAGATTACCCTAGAGAAGGTGATATGGGTATAGATGAATCTCTTTAACCAAGACTTAAGGATCAGAGTCATCTCACCCAGGCCCTCATTAGAATAAACTCACCTCTCAGTATAATATTCATTCTCTTATTGGTTGTTAACCAGAGTTGATATCTCTCCTCTGGAACCCACTCTTCCAAGGACATATAAATGATTGAGTAGGTTCCATGAGGGGTCTTTGGCATTCAAGAGTGTCACTGTTCCCTATAATTAATTATTATTAGCATGATTGATAAGACAATTAGTACCCAGAAATTATGTCTCTCAAACTTTTTATATATCATAATTTCCTGACTTTCACTCCATAGCCTCAAAGCATTGTGTTTAAAACTCAGTGAATTAAATCTGGGAAGTCAATACCATGTAGTAAGCAAGAGAAAACATCATATGATCCCATATCTCCAAATCTAAAAAAAGACCATAGCACCAAGAAGGTGGGGACATCACCCATCTCTTTGACCCCCCTCTCAGAGACAGGAAATTTCAAAAGTCAATTTGAACTTTAATGTTTAGTTGTCCCCACAATAAAAGAAATCTTCACAAATGACCACATGGAATGGGGGGAAGGAAGGAATTAAATGGAAGAGACACTGAAGCAAGAAACAATAGTCTTAATTCTAGGAATGAGTTCCCTACCACTTTTTTTTTTTCTAGTACAGTTCAGGAAGGAAACTTTCTCTAAATGCAAACGAAGAAAAACGGGGCAGTCTACAACTGAGGACACTCCTAAATGAAGCCATGCTTTATAACTGGTGACTCAGGAATTAGGTGATATTTCCTTTCACTCATGCTCATAATTTCTGGTCCCCTGACTAAAGTTTTCTTAATCTCTACACAGCACTGGTACAACCTTTCCCAGCTTGCCTGCCTTACTTGGTCAACAATATGTTTGCTTAGTCCATTCAGGGATCTCTCTCTGGTGTGTACCATGACTCAGGAGCTATTGCTATCTCTGTTATGAGGTTCAGCTTCTCTTGGGAAAGATATGGGATGCGGAAAAAAGAGTCAGGGCTCTCATGTTAGGGATAGGATGCTAACTCCCTGTGTGACCTCTGAAATTTTATTTAATCACTCTGGGCCTCAGATCTCTGATCAGTTGAATGAAAAATTTAGATTAAAAGGCCTTTAAAGTTCATTCAATCCCAAGTCTATGTCCTTATCATCCTTATCACATCTAGTCAACTTGATGACATCTCCTACCTCACTGTTAAAGCACATGCTAAACATTTAATGGACTCAGCCCTGCTATAATCAGGCCTAAATCATGATGGTTACTAACTCATGGGAAATGCATTTTCTAATCAGATAGCCTGGTTCTTGCTGAAGTATTTACTGAGAAGTGTAGGCTTGCCCTTGTCCAGTTCTTGCTATACTTTAATTATATAAACTATAATTTTGATAGGAATCATAGTCAAGGGGTCTGATCTTGAATATTTGAATTTAAATATTCTACTGTATATTTTTGTATGTGTGTGTATTTTAAAACTCAAGGCATTTGCCTTTCTCCAAGTTATATGGCATCTTTCCTATTTTCTTTGATTTTTCAGACTGCTGAGAACATTTAAGCAATCCTATTTGCCAATAATCAAGGGCATAATTTGTCCTGTTCTAGTGATCTGAATTAAGAAAATGTTCTCTATCCAAAAGTAGAATGGGTTGCCTCAGGAAATAGTGTTTCCCTCCTCACTAGAGGTTTTCTAGTAGAAGCTAAACAGTCTCTTATTTAAGAAGCCCCTCTTATTTAGAGAACTGCCTGAGGTTAGTCCTCATCTTTTTAACTGCTAGAATCTTCCTCCCTCAAATGTCCTTGAGTTTATTTTTTCTGTATTTTGTTCATATTTATATAAGGTATTTCACATTTTGTAAGTAAATGGGTAGGCTGCTAAAAGGAACCCACAAAAGAACATTTATATAAGAAAACTGAAAAAAAATCAATTTGTAAATGCAGTTTGAGATAAAATGTTGAGTACAGATAGAGAACCAAAGAGAGGACTGTCCCTCTGATGAATGTATTGAGAGCTCTTTTGTAGCTAAAAAAGCATAACATTTTTAGAGTGCCTTATAAAGGGTGACTATGAGTACTTGTAATCTTTTCATCTCCTAAAGCAGAGGAACATTAGCCAGCAAGAAAATGCTGATAATCACAAGGTATATGCTAGTGCAGAAGAAGTTTTGTGTGATACAGGTTGCTCTTAAAGGCACAAAGACATCAAGACTTACAGTCCAGAGTTCTGATTGTCCCAAACTGATGAGTTTCTCCTTTCATGTGCCTCCCTATTAGTTTTCTCTAAGTGTGTGTCTACCTTCCCCTATGCCACACAGATATTGCATGCAGTGGTAGAAGAGGGTGACCCAGATTTATGAATAGACTGTAATATGTTGATTATTACTCCTTTTGCTTTCTGCCTTATTTTATATTTAAGAGTCGACAATACCACTGTAACTGATTACTTTTGTATAAATAGAAAGTATACTAATAGGGCATCTGAGCTATAGTGGTAAATATTAAAAATATATCTCCTCCATACTAGAATTATTCTAGCACCTTATACAAGAGGCTGAGAGGAGCAGTTTAGTCATAACTGGGACCAACCTTTTTCTTCTATCCTAAAGGGGGGAAAACTGAAACCTACCAGTTTAAGAGTAGAAAGAGATGAGAGATACAGTCAAAGAGGGAGAAAGAGAATACAAGAGCCATGTTAGGTACCAAGTTCATGGCTATACTGCCCACATGACTGGGTAGCATAGAACACACCCAGGTTATTCATAAATGCTTACATATTCTCTCTCTCTCTCTCTCTCTCTCTCTCTCTCTCTCTCTCTCTCTCTCTGTCTCTCTGTCTCTCTCTCCTTCTCTCTTTCTCTGTCTCTCTCTCCTTCTCTCTCTGTCTCTCTCTGTCTCTCTCTCTCTGTCTCTCTCTCTCTCTCTCTGTATATATATACAATTTAAGCTCCCCAAAAAGGACAGAACTATTTGGTTTTGGTTTTTGAACCTATGCCTTGTGATTGCTTAAATGTCTGATTGACTATGGGACCTCTAGGAAACCTTCTAATGCTGAGATTCAGTGAGACTATTACAATATAAGAGAATTTTTTTCCTCACCATTCATTAGCTATGTGATAGGCATAAGACCTTAACTGCCTCATTTTTAAAAGGTATAGTAACACCTAATCTAGTGAAAGAATTGTTTTTTGGTCGTGCAGACAGGACTAGGGAAAAGCAATACATTGAGCTAGATGATTTCTTGAGGACTTTTGCAGCTCTAAGAACTAAGATTCCTCAGGATTTGGCTCTTGGGATTAGATCATGAACAAGAGATAAGGTCATCTATTGGATGAAAGAGGAAGATGGTTTTGTATAAGCACCAAGAAGTAACATTTAAGCAATCAAGTACAGAAAAGGCCCAGGAGAGATTAGGGAAAGGGCTAATGAAATGATGGAGATGAAAAACATAGTGAGGAGCCAGGCTCTGAAGAAATCTGAGGGGCAAGAGTGGGAGAAAGGAAGATCAATGTATAGCAGGGGACATAACTAGAGTTGTGATCCAAGTTGTAAAGGGTAAAAGTAGTGCTATTCTATAAGAAGTGAAAATTAGGTTTAGTTCAAGCTAGGTGAAGAACATCACCCTCTAGGTCTTAGTTTCCTGCTCTGAAAAATGAAGGAACTGATCATTTTCTATAAAGTCAGTTCTAGCTCTCATACTCCAAGTTCTTTATCCTAAGTTTTCTAACATTTGCTATCTCAAATTTCTTCTAACTCTAATAACAATAATAATATTAATAAATATCTAGCATTTATATAGTACTTTAAGGTTTTCAAAGAGCAAATATTATCTGATTTGATCTTTGCAGCAATGTTGGGAGGTAGGTGCTATTATTATGAGAAATGAGAAAACTATGGCAAACAGAGGTGAAATAACATCCCCAGTGTCACATAGCTAGTAAGTGTCACAAGATAGGTAGGTTTGATCTCATCTTCTTGATGTTAAATCTAAAATTTTATCCTTTTTATCACCTATCTACCTCTTTCAATAATATATGTATGTAAGAATAAAAAAGACTAATGCCTGGCATTTTATGCTACTTTAAAGTTGCTTCCTTTTCCTAGGCTCCCTTTGAGCTCTGACTTCTCAGGAAGTGAGTCTCCTCTGAAACAGGGGCACATGAGGTGATAGTGGAGGACACCCCTCCAGCTCTGCCTTATTTTAAAAGCTGCCAGCTCAGCATTTTGGGCTCAATTGCCTTCCACGTGTAGCTTGTCCACAGTAACTCTGTCCCCTGCGTGATACTGACCTCTGTGACATTGGCAGGTGGCACAAATGCAAACCAATTCTGACCTTTCTGTCAGTCCTGCCCACCCTTGTTTATCAAAACTGACTGGAACAGCTAACCACCATCCCTGAGCCCAGACTAGAAGCTGCCAGCAAGCCCAGCTGCGTGCCCTCCCGGGGAGAGGCAGACAGAGCCCGCAACGCAATTGAGCATTAACTTCCAGACGTGCACATTTAGTTTGAGACGTTCTTCTGAAAAGGGGTGGAGAGGAAGGGAGGGAAAAAACACACATGCACACATTCGGATGCCAAGGGGAAGTAAATAACCTTTTGTTGCGTGTGCCATAGCAGGTCTCTGAAACCAGTTTACCCACTCTGAGGGAAATAGCCCAAGAGGGACGGCAGACGAGAGCTTTTTCCCACTGTTTAAAGACCATGACCATGAATGAATATCTCCACATGAGCCTCTGCCTCCAATCTTTTGGCTTCCTTTCTTTTTGTGTGTGTCTGTGTCTGTCTTGTGTGTTGGTGTGTCTGTCTCTGTGTGTCTGTGTGTCTGTGTCTGTCTGTGTGTCTGTGTCTCTGTGTGTCTGTATCTGTGTCTGTCTGTGTCTGTCTGTCTGTGTCTGTTTCTCTGTGTGTCTGTATATGTTTGTATTATCTGTGTGTGTCTGTGTGTCTGTGTCTCTGTGTGTCTGTGTCTGTGTGTGTCTGTGTCTCTGTGTGTCTGGTTGTACTGAGGAAAGGAAAGGGCAGATCAGGGGCACTACATGACATAATCTAAATCTCTTTTCTCTTCCTGCCCCAAGTTACAGCTCAATAGAACTTTAAGGGAAAGACTATGATTAACAATGACCACCATTTATAGAGCACTTCGAGATTTGCAAAGAACTTTAGAACATTATCTCATTCAATCCTTACAGAAACTCTATGAGATAGACTATATTAAAGTTTGGAAAACCACATATCTAGGTTAAGTCTCTGAGGTCAGAACATGAACTTGAGGCTTTCCCAACTCCAAATCTGACACTCTATCCACTGCACAATTTAGCTGTCTCTGAACCCCTTCAATGTTTTCCACATATTAGATGTTGGATAAATATTAATTGAATAATTACTCAATCTCCCCAACATGTGATAACCTCTTGGAAGACAAGGATCCCAAATACTATTTAACAGTTCAGTAGTATTTTAAGGATTGGAAAGTCCTTATCGTACCTATTTTTCAGATGACAGTAATGAGGCTCAAAGATATGAGATGACTTGCTATAAGTCACAGAACTTCTCAACTTTTTAATCTTCAGCATGAACTTCAGCTATGGAAACCTTTCCATCACTGCTAACATTTCCCAGTTGGAAACACAGTTATACCTATCTCACTACAGACACATAGTTTGGATGAGATACCTTCTGGAATGATAATTCCTCAACTGATATTAAAAGTGTACAGTCCTTGAAAGGATAGATATTGTGCCTATTTACCACAGTAACTACAGCACATTGGAGCTCATCATAAATTTTATGGAGCAATAATATCATAATAACCATAATCACTCATTTTTATCATCTTTCCTTTTAAATTATCTTTGGAGAGGTCTTGTCAGCCATACTTTGCTTTGGTAACCTTAGAAGTGATATTGTTTTTGATCCAAAGCAGAAATAGAGATTTTTTTTTCCCTCAGTGTCCATTGTTTTTTTCTGGGCTCTTGCACTATCCACTGAATATCCAGGAAACTCATGTAAGCTCTCTGTTGTCTCAGGGCTGATAGGAATGCCAAAGATCATAGAGTCCAACCTGTCTCTGAGTAGGTATGCAGAACACAATACAAATAAGGAAAGCTACATAAAAAGGGCCTTAACAAACATAGAAGGGTCTGCCACAGAATAGGGGCCCTTTTTGTGCTATACATACAAAGTAAGGTAGTTCTCAAGGAGCTTACAAACTAATTACTGGTCAGCCATGATTTCAGTCAGTATCAAACTAGTGATAGATAGATGGATGAACGGACAGATGGACAAAGAAGCAAACAGTTAAGCACTGTGCTAAGTTCTGGGAATAAATAAAAACAAAAAGAGAATCAATACTTATCCTCAAGGAACTTATATTCTAGTGGAGGGGGTTAAAGAGTGAAACTGAAATCAAGGAAGAAAAAGATAGTTGAGAAAGTGTTCACTCAGGAGCAAAGTGGAGTTTGTGATTTGACAAATCATGGGCTGGTCCATGTCTGAAAAAGAATGGAACAGAGAGATTATAACAACCAATTAATATCATCATGAGCTGGCCTGATATCCCTTGAACCAGTAAACAATATTGGTGAAATTTAGTTCACCAAACACTTACTGAGAAACATATACTAAGACATTAGTTACACTAAGATTTTTAAAAAATCATTTATTCCCTGCACTCAAAGCCTCTGAATCTACTGGGGGGATAAGGAAGACACAATCACAAGAGTGCAAACCATGACAAAGTGGTGATCCATAATTTCCAGAAAATGTGAGGGAAGAAAGAATAAATACCTCTATTTGGGAAAATCCAAAATGTCTCCATGGAGGAGGGACAATTGAGCTTGACTTAATTCCTCTATATTGTCTCCCTCAATTACAGCATTCCTTAAGTATCCTGAAGAGCAAAGACTCAATTTTTGCTCTTTGTAATCCCAGCATTCAGCACAATGCTTGACATATAGTAAATGTTAAATAAATTATTTTTCATTCATTCAGCATTTTTTTGCAGTGTAAGAAATAAACAGCTGTTCTATAACTAATAAATATCTTAGTGAGAGGGACCCTCTTATACACATTTTAAGGGAGAGCATAAACATGAGTTTAATAAAAGCTAAGTTTTGTTTTAGAGTTTTGAGGGTGAAGGGTAATGATACAGGGACAGAGAACCCTTGCTACTCCCTTCTCTGAAAATTAATCTGAGACCATGAGAACCCAGAGACAGAGGCCCTTGTGGGAAGGCTCCCCCAAGACCACAGGTCACAGAAGAATTCTGAAAGGCAAAGATGACAGGGGATGAGGGAAGCCCTGTATGAATACATAGATGTAAAAGAAAGCATGTCAGGGTCAGGAAACAGCTTGGCTGGAATATAAAGTGTGAGAAGGGGAGTAATATACAATAAGACTGAAAAGGTAAATTGGAGTAATTTTGGGAAAGACTTTAAACATCACTTTAAAGATTTTGTATTTTTTTTAAAAGGATACTAATATAGCTAAACCAATGTAATAGGAAAGCCATTTTGACAACATTATGGAATATAGATTGGATAAAGAGAAATCAGAGGCAGAGAGATCAATTGTTCCAAAAAGGGATAAAAAGGATCTAAACAGATCAGGGAGAGGGTGAGAGTGAGTGATGAGAGCTGGACAAATGAAAGAGAGACTGTGGAAGATAGTGGAAGATTCAGAAGAAATTAGAACCGATATATCTTGGGAGAACAGGAAGGAATAAGCAGAACATATTATAGGCAAAAACAAGTTTCAAAAGAGTAAGCCTATGGAGAAAATGGGAATATAGGATATTATAAGAGTGGGAGGGAAATTTCAGAGTTCAAGATCTTGGAAGTAGACCATTTTGAGGTGATGGTTTAGTATGAGATATGACTAATTACTGAGTGACTCTAGAGATAGAGATCAAGGGTTGAGAAGATTTTTTTTTTTAAGTATGAGTATGAATTTTTTTTTTTATTTAATAGCCTTTTATTTACAGGATATATACATGGGTAACTTTACAGCATTAACAATTGCCAAACCTCTTGTTCCAATTTTTCACCTCTTACCCCCCCCACCCCCTCCCCTAGATGGCAGGATGACCAGTAGATGTTAAATATATTAAAATATAAATTAGATACACAATAAGTATACATGACCAAAACGTTATTTTGCTGTACAAAAAGAATCAGACTCTGGAATATTGTACAATTAGCTTGTGAAGGAAATCAAAAATGCAGGTGTGCATAAATATAGGGATTGGGAATTCAATGTAATGGTTTTTAGTCATCTCCCAGAGTTCTTTTTCTGGGCATAGCTAGTTCAGTTCATTACTGCTCCATTAGAAATGATTTGGTTGATCTCGTTGCTGAGGATGGCCTGGTCCATCAGAACTGGTCATCATATAGTATTGTTGTTGAAGTATATAATGATCTCCTGGTCCTGCTCATTTCACTCAGCATCAGTTCGTGTAAGTCTCTCCAGGCCTTTCTGAAATCATCCTGTTGGTCATTTCTTACAGAACAGTAATATTCCATAATATTCATATGCCACAATTTATTCAGCCATTCTCCAACTGATGGACATCCATTCAGTTTCCAGTTTTTAGCCACTACAAAGAGGGCTGCCACAAACATTCGTGCACATACAGGTCCCTTTCCCTTCTTTATAATCTCTTTGGGATATAATCCCAGTAGTAACACTGCTGGATCAAAGGGTATGCACAGTTTGATAACTTTTTGAGCATAGTTCCAAACTACTCTCCAAAATGGTTGGATTTGTTCACAACTCCACCAACAATGCATCAATGTCCCAGTTTTCCCGCATCCCCTCCAACAATCATCATTATTTTTTCCTGTCATCTTAGCCAATCTGACAGGTGTGTAGTGGTATCTTAGAGTTGTCTTAATTTGCATTTCTCTGATTAATAATGACTTAAAGCAAGGGTTGAGAAGATTAATGAAATGTCAGTCCAAGTTGTTCAAAGGGTCATGGAAATTAATATTGAAATAACTAAGGTAAGGATAGGTGCTATGGTACAGAAGACTTTGAGCTAGACACTATATGACATTCATTGAGAAAGGAGGGAGAGGAACAATATGGAAGGGAGTGATATAATTCAGGGTAAACCTCAAATTGAGAGGAATTCCCAAGTGATGGTTGCTAAAGAAGGGTCTAGAAATGACAATGGAAAACAAAGATCATATTCACTCTTTTTTTTTCAGTCATTGGTAGGAGTGAATGAAGAACCTTCCAGGCCTAGAGAGGGCAGAAGGAATGAAGTGTCCTCCAGAGAAAGTTTTAGTGCGTTCCAGAATCAATTAGTCAAAAGATAAGTATTTATTAAGCATATACAAAATGTGGCAATCCCATGCTGAGTTTAGGGAAGAGATAGATAGTGATAGATAATGTATTAAAAATACAATCTAAGCTCCAATTTGCACAGACCAGGCAGTGTAGTACAGCGAAAAGGAAACTGATTCTCAAATCAAAGGATCTAGTTTCAAAGTCTGTCTCTGGCTCTTTCTACCTATTACCTTGGACAAAACATTTATAATCTTTGTCTGGAAAATAAGGGTTCTGAACTCAATCATCTATGAGGTCCTTCCCAGCTCTTGGGCTATGATTTAAAATCCAATAATCTCCTTGAAGAGAAAATAAAAGTAGAGGGTGGAACATGCCTGATATATTTAGGGATGAGAATTCAGGAGTAGGGTAGCAGGGATTTTCAGCCAAACTTGGGAATGGTAGGAAATAGGAATCTGTGAGCTATGGATATGGAAGGGTGCCAGATAGAGAGAAGTTGATGTAATACTTCTTTTGTGAATACTGCTTTAGAGATGAGATACTCAATTCAATACTATTCTAGAATTCACCAATGAGTAAAATGTTTAAACTTAGATTTCTGAGACTTTTTGAAGAATTTTGGATAACTTGGTAGTAGAGTGGAGGTTGGTGCACTGAGGAGACTTGAGGTAGAGGCCGATTAGAAGATTATTACAATAATCTATGTGGAAAGAGAAGATTATTCATATAAAAAAAAAGCTAAGAATCTCTGGTTTAGGGGCTGGGTCCCTAACAGCAGATTGAAGGGGCAGATGTAGATGTCCCTATTAAAGAAATGGCAACATTTTCCCAGATCCCGGTGTTGTCTCAGTTTTGCCTCAATAGTTCATTCCCCCTCCCCATTTATTTATTTATTTTGGGTTAAATATGTACATTCATTTTATCAGAGTAACTAACTAGTCTTTCTGTTATCCTTCATGCAAAGCAGAAGGTAGGGCACATGACTTCTGAAATGCTTCTCCAGGGCTTGATCAAGATAACAATGAACAACAGTGTATGTGGATGAGACTATAGTATTCATCAGAAATCATGTATTTTCCCTTCTTGCCTGTTAAAGAGGAATTGACCCAATGTTCCCATCTCTATTAAGCACGTGGATGATTTCCTTCCCTTCTGGGAGAGAGCAGAGTCCAAGGAAAGCCAATTGCAGCCAGCAGTACAAGTCACTAGTCACTTCTTGTCCAAATGCACATCTCACCTTTGCTCCTTGTCATTTCACTGCTACTATTTTACTTTCTCTTCCCCACCTCTTATATAAGGGAAAATCTGGAGCTATTAACCCTTATTTTGTATAATAGATTCAGACATGAGCTGAGAACTGGGGAAAGGCTGGGGAAAATCTTTGAACTCCTATCAATTAGGGAATAGCTGAATAACTTATCATATGAGAAAGTAATGGAATGATATTGTTCCATATGACATGATGAGCAGACTGATTTTAGAAAAGCCTGGAAAGACCTACACAAACTGATGCTGAGTGAAGCAAGAAGAACCAAGAAAACATTGTACACAGCAATATCAAGACTGTGTGATGATCAACTCTAATAGACTTGGGTCTTCTCAGCAATTCAGTATTCCAAGGCAATTTCAATAAATTTTGGATGGAAAATACCATCCACTTCCAGAGAGAAAACTATGGAGACTGGATGTAGATTGAAGGATACTGTTTTCATCTATTTTTCTTGTTTTTTTTTCTTTCTTGTGTCTTCTTTTTTGTTCTGATTTCTCTCTCCCAACATGACTCATGGAAACATGTGAAAAAGGAATGTATATGTAGAACCTAAAATAAATAAATAGAGGGAAAAATAAATGAACTATGGAGGCAAAAGTGAAACAAGCCTGGGGACTGGGGCAATGTGTTACCATTTCTTGAATAGGAACATCTGCCCTTCAAACTGCTGTTAAGGATCCACCTCTAAACCAAAGATTCTTAATATTTTTATGTGGATAATCACCTCTTCCCTCCTGGATTATTATAATAGCCTTCTAATTGACCTCTATCTCAAGTCTCTTCAATGAACCATACTCCAGTCTACTACCAAGTTAATATTACTAAAGTGTAAGTCACTTTGTCCCACTGTCCAATGCCTAGGCAAACTCCAGTGATTCCCTAATTTTTCCAGAATCAAAAATAAAGCCCCCTGATTACCTTTTAAATATTTTCACAATTTTTCCCCTTTCTATCTTCCAATTTTCTGTCACTTCCATCTTTGTACCCCCTTTTCCACTGTCTTTCATAACTGGAAGGTTTTTGTTCCTCCCTGTCATTTCTTAGATTCCTTTGCTTTCTTCAAATTTCAGCACATGTCCTATCTCCTGCAGAAGACCTTTGCAGTTTTCTGCATCTAATAGTCCTTTAACCTCTGAAATTACTTTTTATTTACTCTGTATATATTTTGCATGTACTTACCTACAGTATTTACATAGCATATTCCCTATTAAAATAAACATTTGTTGAAGGCAAGCTCTATTTTTACCTTTCTTTGTACTCCCAGGGCTGAGCACAGTATCTGACATATGAAAAGAACTTAATAAATGCTTGTTAAGTGATTGGCAAATAAATGGAGAAAAATTAATTGCTCATATTTGAGCCACACTATTAACATGAAATATAATACTACCTAAAATTTATTTCCAGATTCATTGTATCAATCAAGCTACCAAGGGATTATTTTACAGAATCAGACAAAATTTTCACAAAATTCATCTGAATGAACAAAAGGTCAAGAATTCCATATAAAATTAAGAAAAGAAAAAAAGGCAGGAAGAAAAGGGGAAGGAGGACTGGAAGTACCAAATTCCAAGCTACACTATGAAACATCAATCATCTAAGCAATTTATACTGATAAAAATAGAAAAGATGAAACATATTAAACACACAAGATGCAGAAGCAATTCAATACAGTTACATGATGTTCAATAAATTTGAGGACACAAACTACTGGGTTAAGTAATGACTTACTATCGGACAAAAACTACTTGAAAAATTGGAAAGCAACTTGGTAGAATTTAGACTTAGAATAACAATTCACACTATGTATCACAATCAGTTCCAAATGGACTCATCACTCAGATATAAGAGGTCAAATCCTCAACAAACAAAAGAACAGCAGAAGGAGAAATCATTTACAACTATGGATAATAAAACTAGGGATAAGGATAATCACAGAGTATAAAATGGACAAATTTTATTGCAGAAAACTGCAACAAGCTCTGGATAAGATGTCAAGAAGATCCGAGTTCAAATTTGGCCTCAGACACTGATTACTTTGGTGATCTTGGGCAAGTCACAATCACTGTCTACCTCAGTTTCTACATCTTTAAAATGAGGATAAAAATAGCACCTAGCTCCAGGGTTGTTGTGAAGATCAAATGGGATAATATTTGAAAAGCACTTTATTAACTACAAAAATACTATCATCATTGTTGTCATCATCATCATTATAATCCAACACACATGAGTGAATTTATACAAATACATAAAAACAAGAACAAAAACAAGAATTCCTTTTTATCATGGATGACAAAAAAGGCAAATGATAATTGGAGGGATTGTGGAAGCATAGGCAAATTAATACTATGTTGGTGAAAACTGTACATTGGTTCAATCCCTCTGAAAGCAATTAAATTCAAAATGTCATTAAACTATACTTTTTAACTAGGGTAGTCTATTGATCTACTAGGTATCTATGACTAAAGAGATTTTTTTAAAAAGGGAAAAATCTATTTGTACAAAAATATTTATACAGAACTTTTTATTATAGTAAAGAACTGGGGGGGAAAAGTGGTTGCCCATCAATTACAGAATGGCTGAATAGATTTCATTATGTGAATCTAAAAGAATATTATTACTTTGTAAGAAATGTAAGAAAACTTGAAGTGACAAATGATGCAGAGTAAAGTGATCAGAATCAGGAGAACTATTTACACAATGACCACAACGTTGTTAAAGAAAATAAAACAATATTGAAAGATTTTGAGAACTCTGGTCAAATTAATAGTTGATAGCAACTTTAGAAGACAGATAAAAAAACATACCTCCCACCTTTTGATGTAGAAATGATAGAACATAAGTGCATATTGAAATAAACAATTTTAGAGAAGATCAATATAATTAAAATTTGTTTTCCTTGACTATGATTGCTTTAAAGGAAAGCTTTTATTTTGAAAGAAAGAAGGGGAAGAAGGGAGAGTGATATCAATACTAATAAAAAAGGAAAAAATAATATCAATGAACCCTTTTTTTTAAAAAAGTGAACAGAGGGGACAAAAATATTGACAAGGGATATAGAGAAGCACAATCACATTAAATTTGATATGCTTTTAAAAAAGTTATATGTAATAAATTCATAGTATCAAGAACAGATCTTCATGGACATGTTTGTGTTTCTTGAATATTCTCTAGTATATAATATTTTTAGTTGATGGAATTAGAGGGACAATTAGCCTTGACTGGTTAAAGATCAGCCCTAATCTTGAAAAAAAAAAAACCTCTTTAAGAAAGCATTAAATATAGCTTGGAGATGTGTAAATATTGGGAGCAGAGAAGACCAGTTATAGAAAAACCCAGTTTTTCTGAGAACTAGATCTTCAACTTCCCATAACTTAGACTGACTCATTTGTCAACACTCAAAGCTTACAGTCCTCAAAGTTATTTTCTGCCTCATCTGCTAGTCCTGATCCCTGATAAGTGTAATTTTTCCTATTGGGCAAATAATTCACTGTAAATGCCTTGGCAACTAGGATATAGGGAGGGAGAGGAAAGGCGAGGACTGAATCCCTTTCAACTAGGTTTTTTTTCCCCCCATAACTGACACTCTTCTCTGCTCTCCATGATCACTTTCCTATGAACTTCTATTGTTTCCTTAGAAAGTATGAAATCCTTGCCAGTCAATGACTAAAGCACTTTCTAATTCCTTTCATTTTGATCAGAAAATCTCAGAAATTGTTAAGGAATTGCACAGTGCAAAGCCTTTCGTACACATCAGGGATCAGTAATGTTCTGATCAACTTACCTTCTCCTCCTCTACCCTCACCATAGGTATAACATAATTTTGATCAGATAAAACCCTTTCAATTGTTTAGTGGGAAATCTATAACTAATTAGGGGTGTGTGGGGAGGGCCAGCAATAGCCTCATCCTCAGGGTAAATGGATCAACCCAGAGAAAAAAGAGTCAGCGGGATCTGGATGTGTAGTTATGTAACCAGCCAGTAATTTCTGGTTTGGAGACAATTTGTGCCAAAGGAAACTGCTTTGTCATGAATAGGTTGTTGATAACAATTGTGTCCTTCTAATCAGTAATAGTGACGTTATCATGTTCTCTTCCAGTCAAATGCAAGAGGTGAGTATGAGGGAGAAGAGTGACAGCAGTAAGTATAAGAAACCAGCTATAAATACTTCCCACTAATGATTTTCTTGGCATTTGGCCTCCTTACATGTCACCAAAAGCAGTTGTTGAAGTTGAAGGCTGAGATAAAGACCAAGAAAAATTACTCAATGGCTGTCCATGGTTGGACTTTCTAGAAAAGAAGACAAGGGAATTGTCTTCTTCAATCAGTGATTTGGAAAACTATAAAATTGCTCTTGGAAGTCAAAGATGTGAACACAACAGTGCTCCAAGAAGAATATTATGATATATTTATGGGTAGGGGGGAGGGGATGGAGTCTACAATGGAGAATGTTGTTCAGATTGTATTTGCTTTGTAATCAACTTTAAAAAAACTTATCACTGCCTTACAAAAAAGAGGTCAAGAAATAGGCTTCCTTACTCTAATAATAATTCACAACTGAATAATTTATATAAACAATTTGTATAGGTAAAATATATAGAAACTGTTTATATAGGTGACTGAGATTCAAAGAGTGAAAGACTCTCCCATGATCACCCATAGTAAGTATTGAAACCAAAACTCAAATCCAGTTCTCCCAACTCCGGGGTCACAATACTATTTACAATACTATACCATACTAAATGATCCATGAATCAGGAGAGCATTTATGGATAGTTCCCTGGACACAGACTCAAGAATACATGACTTGACTTGTTGAACATGACTTTTTGTGACTACTTTTGAGGTTTTCTTGAAAAAACAACTAGAGTGGTTTACCAGTTCCTTCTTCAGCTCATTATTGAGATGAGGAAACTGAGACAAATAGGGTTAAGTGACTTTTCCAACATCATTCAGCTAGAAAGTTTCTAAGGCCAGGTTTGAACTAATGAAGAGGAGTCAAGTCCAGCACTCCATCTACTGTACTACCCAGCTGCCTAAGGATACCTGACACTTTCTAATTGTATGATCATGGGCAAGTTACTTGAACTCTATCTCAGGCAACTTCCTAAGATTTGTCTACTAATAAGAGTTTTCAAACAGAGAGTTTACACTACAAGATCCCAGATCATTCATTAACTTTTATATCCTCATTTGCTCACTGACCCTGAGATTCTTTTATGCAGATGTGTCAAAGTCCCCTGAGTGGTTTTTTATAAAAGCTGTGGCTGCAAACAGTGGGAATGATAATCTACCTATTACTGGTCTATTCTTGTTCACAATTGAACCAAATTAGACTTTGAAAGACAGAGTTTTCTAAATCCCTTGTCAGAGCTGTTTACACTTTACCATTAATTCCAAATGAAATTATTTTGTCCCTTGGAAGACTGGCAGTCGAAACATATCTTTTCACTAGTGAAAAGCTGTGAGTTGT
Organism: Sarcophilus harrisii; assembly: GCF_902635505.1. Taxonomy (NCBI): domain Eukaryota; kingdom Metazoa; phylum Chordata; class Mammalia; order Dasyuromorphia; family Dasyuridae; genus Sarcophilus; species Sarcophilus harrisii. The sequence goes on along the minus strand of NC_045427.1, from coordinate 126,589,843 downwards.
ATTCTTCTCTTTGCTGCCACCTTTGGGAACTTTCTTTTCCATTGAATTAAAAAAATCATTGCAACAATATTAGAAAAGCTCCCTTTTCTAGGAACTCTGTAACAGAGAGTGCCTTCCTCTGGGTCAGGGAGTCAATGTTAGGGTAGTGGGAATTACTCAGGACTGGAAATCAGGACTTTTGTATTTTAGACCCAGCTCTGTTATTTGGTAGCTGTGTAACTTTAGCTACTTATTAAGTCACACTAAGCCTCGGTTTTCCAATCTGTTAAATGAGGTAATTAATTATACCCTCATAGGAATGCTGTATAAAAGGTCCCATATAAATATGAATTTTAAAAATATTGGAAAGGATTTGGGGAACAAGCATTTATTAATCCGCATAGTAACATGGGGCAGGCACTGTAATACCAAAAAAACAAAACAAAACAAAAAAAAAAAAACCCAAAACTGGAGATAAAAAGAAAGGGGAACATATCAAACTATCCCTTAAGCAGCTCACATTCTAATAAGGCAGAAAATAAACAAAATAACATATTCAAATGTAAGTAGAAAGTAATCTCAGAGAGAAGGTATTAACACTGAGGGAGAGTGGGAAGGGTTTTTTGCAGAAGTTATGATTTGAGCAGTACTGAAGGAAGTCCACAAAGCTTTAACAGACTGATTGTGCTTTGAAGAGAATTGGAGACTGTACAAAGGATTATGAGGAGGAAGTATACTCCATATATGACAGTTCTTCTGTCCAAAAGACACCAAAGAGGACAGGAATGGGGTATCATGTCTGGCAAATAGAGCAGGCCAGTTTGACTAGTACAGAAGGCACATGGAGACAAGTAGTAAAAAATGGAATTGAAAAGGTAGATAGATGGGAATTAGTTACACTGCAGATGGTTTTAAATGCCAGGATAAAAATTTTCTGTTTTGTCTTAAAGGTAATAGAAAGCAATGGAAGATTTTTGAATAGGGGAGAAGATAAACATTGTCCATTTGCACAGGTTTCTCTAGTTGACAGTTTTTAGAAGTATCATATGGTAGAGACTGTTTTTGTTTGGACTTAGGGATCTCTGAAAGATCTGGCCTATGCTGTACATCCAGGGGAAAAAATCCTTAAATCTTTACACATTCTCCCCCTGTTCCAAGTCTTTTTCAAGGAAATATTTTAGAATTTCCATAACAAATGGAATGTTCACTTCTGACTTTGCCATGGGAATAATCCAAGTCCGTACTCCCCCATCCCTAAGGACCAGCTCAAAGTTCTCCCAGATTCTTCAGGAAGCCCTCACTGCCCAGCACAGACTGGAACATCTGAGAAATCAATTTAGAACCGGAAGGGAAGGACATGTACAGGGATCAATTAGTCACTTCAAGTCATAGGATTATCACCTCATTACTTCTAAACCTAGAAGATGCCTTAGAGATTATCTAACTCAAATTCTTTATTTTCAAGATAGGGAAACTGAGGTCTAGAGTGCTTATGTGACTTCTCCAAAATGACACAATTAGTAGGAGGCAGTCAGGATCAAACTTAGCTCTGCTCATTCTGCTATACAACACTGCTTCATAGTGACATCTGCCATCTCAGAATATAGAACACTCTGAGATTCACTTTGGGTGATTTCCCTCTCTTGATCAACAGACATGCCTCATGCCTACATCTTTTCTCAATGGAGATGGAAGTTTCCCCAGGGCAGAATTTGGAACTTGTTCATTTTTTCATTTTCCTCATACCCCAAGACATTGTACTGACCACACAGCAAACTGTTTAAATGAGTAAATGTTAGACAAAGAACAATAGAGTAAAGAAGGGCCTTGGATGAATGTCGTAAGTTTTTTTATGGAGTTCATCATCTATCAGGTATGATATAGTTTCTTAAATAACGACATTTGGGGCATACTTAGGTGTTTGGATAACATTTTGTTTGATAGAGAAACTAAAGCATGAGGTAAGGAAATAAACCCACTTCAAGAATCATGAAGACATTTCATAGGTGGAGAAGAAAAACCAATCCATTTGCAAGTCAGAAGTTTAACAGTCATTCCCTCTCCCTTTAAGTATCTATTTAAAGAAAAGAAAAATCCCTAAAAAAATGTGTAACCTTAAGAATCAAGGGAATATGTACTAAAGTGCATATTAAGAGCAAATTTGCATAGATATAGTTATTAAAGTAAAAATCAAAACAATTGTTATAGAACTAAGCAAAATTCATATATGGGATCTTTGGAAATCTGAAAAAGAAGAAAATATCTTATTGAGAAAGCAATGCAGTAACTAAAGAGACAACTCACATAGGTGGAAAAATGGAAATGTCAATTATTGCTATGACTGCAATGCACCAGGTCCTAACACACTAAATTGTTTGCCTCCTTAGCTCACAGCAGTATGTGAAGTAAGTGACTGCAGACTATTTGGTTTGGATAAGTGGATCATCATTCCTGATTTCATTTTTTTATATTTTTATTTTTAATTTATTAATGTTGGGTTAATTTTTATTTTAAAATATTTTAATTGAATTTAACATCTAAATTTATTTTAATTATTTGATTAAATGCATTTGATATATTTATATTGAATTTATAAATTTAGACTCAAAACATGTTTTATTTTTCATTGTTGCTGTTGTTTTTCAATTATTTCTGATGCTTCCTGATCTATTTGGGGCTTTCTTGGCAAAGATACTAAAGTGATTTGCCATTTCCTTCTTGTAAAGTTCCTCACTTTAAAAATGAGGAATTGAAGCAAATAGGGTTATAGGACTTGCCCAGGGTAACTAGTAGTGTATAAGGCCAAATTTGAATTTTGAAATTATTATCTCATTTGATCTTTATATCAACCCTGCCAGCAACAGGCTATTATTATCTCATTAGAGACCAGAAAATGGAGACAATTAAAAATTAAGTACCTAGCCTAGGGTCACACAGCCAGGAAGTATCTAAGATTGGATTCCTGACTCCAGGTCTACTATCTATACACTGCACCATCAACAGTCTTTAGCATGCATATGTATCTCCCTCTCTTTATTTCTCTCCCTATTCTTGTCCTTCTTCCTGTCCCTGTCCCTGTCCCTGCCCCTCTTCCCCTCTGTCTCCCTTTTCCTCTTCCTCTCCCTCCCCCTCTCACTCTTCTTCTCTCTCCTTTTCTCTCTGTCTCTGTTTCTCTATTTCTCTCTGTCTGTTTGTCTCTAATATATACACACTCTCACAAATATATACATACAATTGAGAAGAATAGGAAAAATTGGTTTAAACAAAAAGAACATTGGAGTCATTTATAATGTTAAGGCATTTTTTGCTGTTCAATCATAGGTTTTGTCCAAACTGCGTAATCCTATGGACTTTTTTCATGAGGTTTTTCTTGACAAAGATACTGGAATGTTTTGCCATTTGCTTCTCTTAAATGTCTCCATTTTATAGATAAAGAACTGAGGCACAATAGGAGTTTAAGTGATTTGTTAGGGATCACACAGTTAGTCGATGTCTGATGCTGGATTTGTACTTATATATTCCTAATTCCAGTCCTGGTGTTCAACTCGCTATACCATCCAGCTGCCCCAAGGGAACATTAGAGATAACATTCTTCTCCAAAAAAAAAAAAAAAAAAAAAAAAAGGCAACAGAGTAGACAAGAAGCAAACCAGCATCAAAGAGGATGACAAAAACAGTTTCTTTGGTTGTCAGGAAAGTAAGGGAGAGGACACCACAAGGTAGTAGCATTAGAATTAATGGAATTATCATGAGAGAATAGTTGATGCAGTAAACAAAGCATTGGATCTGGATTCAGAGAAACATGGTTCAGAAACTACTTCTGCTCCTAATTATCCATGTGATCCTTGACTCTTTATCTCTTTGGACCTCCATTTCCTCTTCTATAACATGGAATTAAGGAAGGAGTCTATTAGTTAGTCTATAATCTCCCTTCCTGCCCTGACATTCTTTGGCCCTCTCTGGGGACATTTCCACATAAGCAGCCAGATTGGCATAAAAATAATATCTAATGTTTACATAGCTCTTTAAAATTTGTAAAACATTTTACAAATATCCCATTTTATTCTAACAACCCCATGAGGGAGAGGCTATTATTATTTTCTTTTTACCAATGAGGAAATTGAGATACACAGTTAAGTGACTGGCCCAGAGTCAAACAACTAGTGTGCAAAGGATTTAGTATAGCAGAAAAGTATCCAGATGTAGAAACACTGTAGAAACTATTTAGAAACATAGATTCAAAATCTACATCTGTTTCTATACACCTGAGTGACACCTTAGGCAAACTATTTAATTTCTCTTGGCCTCTTTCAAAAGACAAATTCCAAAAATTTCTATAAGATAGGGGTGACCCTAAGATCATCTCTGCCCAGACAGTAACTATAAAGAAAGAGTACAAAGCTTAAGAACATTAATAGAGAGAAAATAGAATGCATTGGGAAGATAATAGACTTGCAAGCTGAAGACTTGAAATTGAATTCTGTCTCAAAACTAGTTATGTGACCTTCCATATGTTGCTATGCTTCTCAGAGTCCAACTTTCCTCATGTATACAATGGGTTTAAAAATAATAAAAATAATATCTAACCAACAGGTTTGTTATAATTAAGCTGCTTTGAAAAAAACCTAGAAGTTATTGAGTTATTGTTATTATTTTAGGTTACAGCAACATAAATGAGAATTCTAAGACATTTAAGATAACATAAAAATTTATAGTTTTATTTTTTAAAATACATATATATATACATCTTTCAAAAACACTTGATTTAAGGATGATATTCTATATTCAAAGATGATCTAACTTTAAGATATTTAACATGTATTGGTCAACCTGCCATGGTGGGGAGGGGAAAAATTGGAACAAAAGGTTTGGCAATTGTCTATGCTATAAAATTACCCATGCATGTAACTTGTAAATAAAATTAAAAAAAACAAACAAACAAAGATGATCTAGCTTGGGACCATTAAAGTAATGGAAGCAGAATAAATTTGATTTGGGCTTTTAAAAAAATGATTAATGATTTTTGCCTTAACAAAAAAAAGCTCTTGTCAGAATAGCAGTCCAATGATGATTTCTAGTCTGATATTCAAATGCTTAAACAAAGGCACACAATTAGATCTGCCACTACAAGTATTATTTATTTACTTGCAGAGAGATTTTGCCCTAATAAAGCCATAAGTCTTTTGAAGGGGTTTATTTCCCAAATTACTCTAGGTGGAAGAAAATAAAACATAATTTTATTACAAAGCAACTTCATTAATATAATGGCCTTCTTTCACTTAACAAATATTTATCAAGTATCACTTAGTATGCACAGGACTCTTAAAGATCTTCTCCAACAAGATATATGTCATGCATATGTTAAGATCATAAAAGATATTTCAAGAATTGCAACAACAGAAATAACTTTTTCAATGACCATCTGGCTAGTAATATCAAAAAAGAAATAACACGAAGATATGTATGCACACTAAAAATATTTGCTAAAATAACAGAGGATTTTGTTTACAGAACTAGAATGGAAGTTGTTTTTCTATATCTGGTGCAGTCTTCCTTCTTATCTTACCTAAGAATGATATTTTACTGATTTTATCATGCTCCAGAACATTGTGCAGTATCCCACATGAAATCTACATTCACTCAAAAGAATTTCATCTATCAATCCACAAAGGAAAACCCAAGTGGATAAAGTGCCTAGTGTCTAGTCTACGATTTGTACTTGGATAGATAGCCTATAGAGGTGGACTACTAGCACATAATATTCAATAAGCAAATCCTGAATCTCCTATTCTTCTTTCAAACCTCTGCTTTCTATGGGGCATATAGACTAAATGAATAGCTGAGATGTTTCATACATTTTCTGAGGTCCTATTTACCTGAGAGACCCCCATCCTGAGAGTGATTCTTAAGAAGCGAGTAAACATTGAAGAGGATTTTGTGGGTCACACCGGACTCAACTCCCATACACACTCAAGCAATGAGAACACAGCAATCCTTCTGCTAAGGCTCTTCCATAGATCATTTCACCATTCCTTTAACAATAATCTCTGAAGTTAAACTCCTCTGACCCCACCTTAGGGCCATACAGTTTGGTACTTCCTCATTGCTCTTTTGCGTCATTGTTCTGTAATTTTCGGTAGAAAAAATTGTTTAGATACTGAGTCACAGTGTATAACCATATACAAGAGTCTTTCCCCATATTTGAATAGATTAATGTTGATCTCATTCAAAACACCAGAGATGTTTGCTAAGTCTAAACATATCAGAAACACAGTGCTGACCTTCCTGGATACAACTGTAACTTTCTTCAAGGAACTCCAAAGTTACAATGAAATGCAAATAATTCTCACTCAGGGGACAGAGGGGGATCAATTGCTACATGAGATCCAAAGCAATGTACTACAAGTATTCTACATAAAACAGAATATAATTGTCAACTGGGTTTTTGTTGTGACCCCATTTAGACTTTTCTTGGCAAAATCACTGGAATGGTTTGACATTATCTTCTCCAGCTCATTTTACAGGTAAGGAAACTAAAGCAAACAGGGTTAAGTGACTCGTCCAGTTTTACAACTAATAAGTGTATGAAGCCAGATTTAAACTCATAAAGATGAGTCTTCCTGGTTCCCAGCCAGTGTTTTAAACACTGCATGCATTACCTAAAATCCTCAATATCATTGATGCGTAGTATATTATGAGTTCAGACAAAAAAGGACCCAGAAAAGGTCAATGTATTAAGAATTATGAATTTAGGACTAAGAGAGATTGTCATCCTTAAAACTATCTCTTTCTTGATTTTGAGTCATTTAATTTTGGAAAATCAAAGCTGAAATCTCTTCTTAAGTGCATCCTGTACATATCTGTCCATCTTTCCCATAATTACATTAAAAAAATTTCCAAAATCTTCAGATGTTCTTTGGTGGTTGCTCTTCCCCATATGGGCACTATCAAACTCTGTTCCTAAAACTCTTTGACTAGAAAGAGGGGCTTTTTACATTGTCTTTTGCTTTCAATTAACATACCCTGAACTTAACTGTTGAGATCTGGTTAATATGCACTGAAAGCACTGTACACACACACACACACACACACACTTTAATAGTACCTTTTGCTTTTATAGCTTCACAATTATTTTCAGAACTGATCTTTTCTCTTACTGTACCCCATCCCTATCCTGTCTTCTCTTATAACAAAAAAAAAACATTTATACCTAATAGGGATTGGAGGACTGATTGGCATTTTGGGATTAGTGACAAGCATTTACTCCTCAGTTTTGAGAAGCAATTTAAGACTCTCTTTTTTTTGGTCCAGAAAGCAGTAGTGAGTCACACCATGAAGTTTTTAAACATATACAATGTCTTAGGGAAATGACCTGAGAAAAAGTAGATCTTAACAGCTTGAATGGCAGTAGAAGCAAAAGGGGAACTAACACAATCCATCCAAGACTCAAAGAGCTAAATCAGAAAATAAGTGGTATCATGGTGATCAGAGGAAAAGGGAGAAAGGAAAAAAGGAGTGAGTTAAGGCAAAGAAAGAGGAGACTGAGGAAGACCACAGGCTCTTGAGGCATATTGGACAATTGCACAAAAGTCAAAAACAAAATATTGATTGTTATAATAAGGTATCATCAATTAAATCTACAGAGACAAAGGGGAGTATAGAGGAAAGAGTGGTGACCATTTCTTACCTCATCCCAGTCTATCCTATTGCTATACTGTTAATGGCAACTCACACCCTCTATAAATTGAATCCATTTGGATTATATAACAATGTGTATCATTTCTTTAGGCTTATGTTATGATGAGATAGATTTAAAGTCTCAAGTTCATAAAAATTCTTTCCTTAGAAGTATAGTTAGTTAATATAAGAAAAGCTCATAATTATGCCTGAGATTAGAGAAAACAAACTCTTTGAGAGTTGAGAGGCTGAGATCCCAGAACCTTAGTAGAAAATGTCACTCTCCCCTATGTGACTCTTAGATTTATCCTGTATCCTTACATGATGAACTAAGAGACACAAGGAAATGCAAAGGACATGGTCAACCACAGCTTTATGTAAGGAATAAGATTAGACCAGAAAGAAGAATTTTTTAAAAGAGAAATAAAGGGCATGATGAGAAGAAAATGTCAATAAATAATGTGGTAAAAGGAGATGAGAAATTCCAGTTCTCCAATGTCTTTATTTTCTCTCAGAACTCAAGACACCCAAAGGAGAACTCTTGATAAAAACAAAAACAAAAACATAGTCTCGGGCCTTGCACCATTAGTTTTCACATCTCTAGTTTCCTTATGTTGTGGTTTTGAGGAGGGAAACTTCCAAAATTACCAATGAAAATGCTCCCACCATAGTGTTGTTCCATGTATGCAGGAACACGGAATATCATGTTTGCTACTGTCTCCCTGTTCTCCATGTGTTCTTTCTTCTCAAATGAAATTTTTTAAATCTTTAAACTATAATATAGGAGAAAATTTTACCTGCTTCTTCTGATCTCACATTAGCCTCCTTTCTTCTAAATTTAGGGAGAAATACAACTTGTAGAATTTTTAGTGACAGCCTCTCAAAAGGCAGCCAGTCCAAGCCTTTTAGGACTGTGAAATTCAAACAAACAATATAACTGCAGTTTTTGGGGGGGAAATGCTCTAAATCACTATTGATTAGAGAAATGGAAATTGAAAACAATTTTGAGGTACTACCTCACATCTGTCAGATTGACAAAAAAGAAAAATTATAAATGTTGGGAAAGATGTGGGAAATTTGGAACACTAATGTATTGTTGGTGGAACTGTGAACTGATCCAGCCATTCTGGAGAGCAATTTGGAACTATGCCCGTATAAAACTGTGCATACCTTTTGATGGAACAATAACACTACTAAGTGTATCCCAAACAGATCACAAAAAATGGAGGTCCTACATGTATAAAAATATTTATACCAGATTTATACCAGCTTTTTTATGGTGGCAAATTGAAGGGATGCCCAACAATTGGGGAATAGCTGAACACAATGTGGTATATAGACTATATTATGCTGTAAGAAATAATTAACAGGAAGATTTCAGAAAAACCTGGGAAGACTTACATGAACTGATGCTGAGTGAAGGGAGCAGAACTAGGAGAATTTTATATATAGTAACAGCAAGATTGTGTAACCAACTATAATAAATTCAACTCTTCTCAGCAATACAATAACAAATGCCAGTTTCAAAAGACCCATGAAAGAAAAGGCTATCTATATTCAAGGAAAGAACTATGAAGTCTGAATATAGATTGAAACATATTGCTTTCACTTGTTTTTCTTTCTTGTGGTTTTTCTTATTCTGTTTTGTTCTTTTTCTATTTGTTCTGATTCTTCTTTCACAACATGACTAAAATGGAAATATATTTAATATGATTGTACATTTATAAAATATTTCATATTGCTTGCCATATTGGGAATGGGGATTTGAGGAAGGAATGGAAAAACATGGAACTCAAAATCTAATAAAAGTGAATGTTGAAAACTATCTTTAGAAATAATTGGAAAAATAAAATACTATACAAAAAAACAAAAAAAATAACTTCAATTTTTTTTTTTACAATATATTCAACATTCCACACCCATTAACTCCTATCTCTCTGACAAAGGAGAAGAGATGCATCTCTTCTATTCTTCAGAGCAGAGATTGGTAATTATAATTTAAATTTATTTTTTAGACTCATGTCTCTTTCTTTTTTGGCTGAAGAATTCTTTTTTCTAGCTTTAGTTTCTAGAAGGTTTCTTCTTCCATTTTTCTGAAATTTAAAAAAAAGTGAGCTCATATTTTGCCATGTATTCAGTTTGAAACTTGTTGTGCCATCTACTTCCCCAGAACTTATTATTGAACAGGCAATATTGCCCAAATTTTCTTTGTGGATCAAAATTAGTAAAAAAAATTATAGTAATAAAGGAAGACAATACTAGCTACCTATATATTGTCTTCCTTTATTACTATAGATAATTTTTAAAATTTATTTGTCTTGGTAAAATAGGTTTCAGATGTTTTATGCATTTTGTAATTTTTAATTGGGATTTCTCTTTTTTTCATATCTTTCTGGTTTTTATTGCTGTTGCATTTATACCTTGATCATTTCTGAACTTATTTTGTATTCTTCTCCACTAAAGCCATTGATCAATTATCTCAACTAATTTCTTTGCTGATTTTTGGACTTTAGGGACCCATAATTAGAGAAAAATCTTGGGAAGTTGTGAGGTCAACTTTTGTTGCCACCCCTTTCACTTTGTGGAGCTTGGTAACACTCTAAGAATCCCCAGTTCCTAGAAATCAGCAGTGTGATCTTGGGTGAGATCTTAAGTGATGCTTAGATTTCTCCAAATAGTCTTTTTTTTTTTTTTTAATTTACCTCTCAGATCTGTGGAAGAGGATCTCCATATAGTCTTGAAGCCCAGAAGAGACTTCCACCAAACCTTAAACTTCCTTAAAGTATTCTTCATTAATCACCTTGTTGTGGGCATAGGGTCTGATGAAAAAGGGAATCCTTTTCTACCTAGTCAGCATCTCAATTCTAGGATGAAACATTTTGAGAAATGTAGTTCTTTCCCCGTCTTGGCCATTCCAGTTGCAAATACAAGTTAGTCTATGATAAGGTTATAAAAGAGGTGTAAACAAAATACAACAACTTCAAATGCAGCAGAATAACTTACAAAACTGAAGATAAAGGAAGGCTTCCTGGAGGAAGTGGCATTTCAGCTGACTCTTCAAGGATAAATATAATTTTAGTAAGTATACAAAAGAGTGAGACTGAAAGAGAAGAGCTAAGAAATCCCAGGGCATGTTCTAGATATGACAGCCAATCATTTTGAATAAGCATAAGAATATGTGAAGGACTGTAATATAAGATAGGGTTAATGATAATAAATCACATTTAGAGTCACAATTAAGTAGCATTACACAGTGGGTATGTAGAATACTACCCTTTGAGAAAAGAAGAACTGAGTTCAAGTCCTTCCTCTGACATAGATTTATCTGAGTATAAGAGTCAAATAATTTAACCATTCATTGACCACACTCAGATCTTTAAAGCTATCAATTAAGAATGAATTACAATTGTTTTTTTCTTATGGTAGTAAACTGGAAACAAATTCAATAACTACTGATTAGAGATGAATAACAAAATGCAGTTATGTGAAAGCAACTGAATATTTTTATAGGATGAGAAACAACATGATAAATACAGAAAAGTATGGGATGACTTACATAAACTGAAGCAAACTAGTAGAAGCAGAGCCAGAAAAAAAAAAAAAAAAAATATATATATATATATATATATATATATATATAATGACTGCAAGAATATAAATGGGAAAGAGAAAAGTCACAAAACAAAACAAAAATAAATAAATATTGCAAAATTACAACCAAAAAAAAAAAAAACATCCACAAATTCCAAGGAAGAAATATGAAAAGATATCTCACTCCAATTCTTTGTAAAACTGAGAAGCCCATGATTTGAGAACATTGCATGTGTCATTTTTGATGCACTAATCAGTTTTGCTGATAGATTTTTTCTTTTCCTTTTTTTTCCATTTGTGATTCTTTTTTTGGAGGGGGTTAACTTTCAATTTCAAAATCTCTCCTACTCTTTATCCCATTCTCCACCCATCAAGAAGGGAAGAAATATCATATCAGTATACAAATGAAGTCCTGCAAAACCTATTTCCACATTAGCCATGTCACAGGGGGGGAAAGCAAGAAAAATAAAGTGAACAAAATATGTTTCATTCTGCATTCAGAATTAATCATTTCTCTCTCTGCCATTAGACAACATTTTTTTTTCAGCATGAATCCCTTGAGATTGTCATAGATCATTGTATTGATCAGAGTAGTTATGTATTTCACAGTTAATTATCATTATAATATTGCTGTTACTGTGTACAATATTCCTCTAGTTGTTCTCACTTCATTTTGTATCTGCTAATATAAGCTTTCCCAAATTTTTCTGAAACAATACTTTTCCTCTTTTTCTTTTAAAAGAAAATTCCTGTCATGTGATAACTCTCTAATAGAGGAAAGAAAGAAGAATACAGACAGAAATCTAAATGATATAAAGCAGCTATCAATGAAAATTTATTTTTAAAAAGTCCTATCTAAAATATATATATATATATATATATATATATATATATATATATATATAATTGAGCTACATTGGTAGGAATCCATCACACTGATAAAATCACAGGACAACACCATATCATGAAAAGATGTGGGAGAAGGACATTTTCAATGTGTTAGGTGCAAGGTAAAATTGCAGAATTAATTTAATATTTTTTGTATTATTGATGAATCAGAGCCATCTTTCACATGGAAGACACTAATGGAGGACTCTAACCACAATATTTCTACTACATCACAGCTGCTTCTTTTATATTACAGCCATCACAGTAGAAGGAAATTACCTAGAAAACGCTTCCTTAGCCTTTGGGAAGGTGTGAGCAATTCAGGTGTGTGGCTAGTCACTGGGCCTGGATTCTGAAACTCAAGTTGATTTTCTAGGAGAAGCATAAATGGACACTGCACCATATCACCTCTGGGCTTCTCCACCCACAGAATTCGTGTGAATGACAAGGAGAGGATTTTTCATAAGCCAAGCCCATAATATCAATCATTCCCAGAAAAAAGATTAGATTTAATGTCAACAGAATTTCTCCTCTGACTTTGGGAAGTAGAGTTTACAAAATTAAATTACTTCTTTCAGTTTCCTCCTCCTCTTGCTATTACCTTTCCTGCTAGGGATTCCTGGGGGTGGTACTGATGCAGTTAATGTAGGTAATGACCTCCCATTGTGGGTTGATAGATAGGATCACTATTTTTTTCACTTTAAATTATTTGTGGCCTTCAATGTTATTCCAGTTTATAGATTACAGGTTTCTGAGGTTTGGTAGGACTATTTACTAAGGGTGAATCAAAGTTTGGAGTCTAGATTCCTTGATGCACTAATGACTAGTAGGTGAGTCACTTCTGGAAAGAGTACACCAGCCATTGCCTTTCTTAAGATGAAGGTGCCTCGGGGAAATTGCCCCAGGTCCAGTATTTTTAGTTGTTGTTTTCAGGACTAGGAAGATGGATGCATAGCTAGTAAATGTCTGAAGCAAAATTCAACCCAAATGTTGCAAGTTCCCAAAGAAACACAAGATATTACCAAAAAAAGAAAAAAAAATATCTCAAAAGACTGTCTATCTAGAAATAGATATGGTTTTGTTGGGGAGAAAACCCTGTATTTAAAGCCTAGAGACCTGGATTCAAATCCCAAATATGGTACTTAGTAATTATGTGATCCTGGACAAGTCACTTTGGAAAATGCATTAACCTCTCTAGGATTCCTTAACTTATTTGCAAAATAAGGAACTGGACTAGATGAATGATTTATAAGGCCCCTTTCAGTACCAGAGGTAGAGTGTCAATCTTGGGGTCAAAAGGACCTGACTTCAAATCCAGTCTTATACATACCAGCTGTGCAACCTTAGGCAAGGATTTAACTTTATCTGCTTCAGTTTTCTCATCTGAAAAATGAGCTGGAAAAGTAAACTATAAAGGACTCCACTATGTTTACCAAAAAAAAAAAAAAGGGGGGGGGGGGAAGGAGAGTCACAAAGAATTCAACATGACTAATTGACTAGACAACAATGACTCCCTTAGGATCTTATTTTCTTTGTCAATAGAATAAAGGAGATGCATCAGATAATCTCAAATCTGATCATAGATGCAGAGCTAGCAATTGCTATAAAGGTCTTCTAATCTGACTCCATTTTATATATACAGAAATTGAGGTTGGTGCTATTTAATCATTTCAGTCATGTCTGCCTCTCTGTGACCCCATTTGGAGTTATTTCACATTTCCTTCTCCATCTCATTTTACAGATGAGGAAACTGAGGCAAACAATGTAGGTGATTTATTTAGGATTACTCAGCTAGTAAACTTTTGAACTCAGATCTTTCTCAGTTCCACCCCCTCCCCATTCCATCCACAATGGGGACACCTCGCTGCCTAAATGGAATCTTAGGGAGATTAAATGACTTGGCTAAAGATAAAAAAAGTAGCAATTGGCAGAAACAAGACTAGAAATCAGGTCTTCTGACTCTAAGAATCCTGAGTCCTATACTACATTGTGTCCCTACCACCCCATTGTCTAATAGGTCCTTTCCTATCTCTGAACTCTTATAACACTCAGCAATGTGCTATTCAAATAAGTATATAAGGAGCAGTAGTAGATGGTGCAGTAGATAAGTCCTGAAGTCAGGAGTTAAACTCGAGTTTAAATCCAGCCTCATACACTTGACTCTTACTTATAGAGATATACTTGATACTTATATAGAATTGGAAATCAGATCCTCCAACACCAGATATGGCATTCTTTACACAGAAACACATGGCCTCCCATAGACACCATCCAACTCAAACATTCTCTGATTCTGTGTCAGCAGCACCTATACATTTGTTCCATCATCAAGGTACATGTTGCCCTTTAGGAGACCACCTCTCCTTTGGCTATTGATATTTCTAGTCTTTATACTAATATTGACACATGTTGGAGAAAGCTTCTTTTAAGTCAATCCAATATGCATATTAGTGCCTGTACTTCGTGTTGTAGGAAACACAGAAATTTACATAAGTCATGGTCCCTGTCCTAATGGATCAGAAAATCAGTTCATTTTAACCAAACTTTGATTTTTTACAAATATTTCTGGGGAAAAGAAAAACATCCATAGTTTTTTCTTTGCTCCATGCCCATGGAAGAAATAGCTTTATTTATATTTATAGCTTAATCCCTTATGTAAATTCCAAACCACCTTTTCACAAACTCATCAGAATTCTTCCTACTTGATCTAGCCAGTGCTCAGGGATCCTTGTCTAATCCTTGCTCAGTTAGTTACTTTAATGTATGATCTTAACCAAGTCATTTTCCTTCATTTCCCCCTCTATGAAGTGATATAATTGGACTAAATTAATAATGATCAAAAATTTTAATTTTAGAATTCCTTTATATCATCAAATATTATTGAGGGATTCTTCCTCCCCAAAGAGCTTTTGCTTATATGGATTATAGCTATTAAAATTTCTTATTGTTTCTTCAACCCTTTTTCAGTTCTGTCTGACTCTTTATGACCCCTTTTAGGGTTTGTTTGTTTTTTAGCAGATAATGGAGTGGTTTGATATTTCCTTCTCCAACTCATTTTAAAGATGAGGAAACTGAGGCAAATAGGGTTATGTGACTTGCCCAGGGTCACACAGCTAGAAAAGGTCAGATTTGCACATAAGTCTTTCTGACTTTCATGCTCTATCTATTGTACCATCCACCTGCCCTTCTATCAAAATTTACTATGTTAGATGTAAAAAATATTTAATTTAAAATATTCACTTTTTAAAAATAAACAATCACATGTTAATCTAACATTTCTTTGTGAAAAATAACTCCAGTTTCAAAAACAAAAAATTAGTGAGAAAAGTGGTATTGTATATGTTTGCAACTCTAATCATTGACTTAGTAAAAAGTTAGATGTTTATATCTATTTCTTCATTCAATCTGTTTCAATACATTATTTTGGTTGAAACATATGAAGGAAATTCAACTTCAAATAGATACACAACTGGAAAAGTAAAAAAAGAAAAGTCATTTTAATAGACAATTTTTTATATCTTAACTCTTTTTATTTAGACTTGGTTTTAAGCAATCAGCAAAACTTTGGATATAATATATAATCTCTTCCAGAATATAGCCTATTCACACAATTTTTGTTGTAGATATTTGTTGTTGTTCTGTTGCTTTATTATAGCTTCCAGGAATTCTTGTTATTCTTTTTTTAAAATTATTTTCAAAAAATATGCATAGATAGTTTTCAACATGCAGCCTTGCAAAACCTTGTGTTCCAATTTTTTTCTCCCTCCCTTCCTGCTCTCCCCTCCTCTACATGATAAGTAATCCAATATATGTGAAACACATACAATTCTTTTATACATATTTCCACAATTATCATGCTGCACAAGAAAAATCAGATCACAAAGGGAAAAAAATGAGAAAGAAAACAAAATGCAACCAAGCAACAATAAAAAAGGTGAAAATACTATGTTGTGAAGATGGCGGAGATGACACATGTTTGTTTCTGATCTTCTTTACAACTCTCAGACCAACTAGCAAGTCCAGCCTCTGAATTAGCTCTGAACTGGCAGAGCTAAATATTGGGAATGCAGCAAATTATCAGCAGAAGAAAATTTTGAAGACCAACAGAAAAGGTTTGTTTCAATTGGAAATGGGAGGGAGGCAGATAGTACAAATGCCAGTGCAGACAGCTTAGAGCCCTGGAATGGTGCATTCTCTCACAGGCAGTGCAGACTCCACATGGCAGAGAATCTACAAGGAGGAAATAGACCAGAAAAGGTCTGTTTCAATTAGAAATAGGAGGAAAGCAGCCAAGCACAAGCAGCTGAGTACAAACACCAACCCAGACAGCACAAAGTCCGGGGCAGTACGGATTCCAGATCCCACTGGGTAGTGCAGACTCGGTGAGGCAGAGAATCAACAGGGAGGAATCTACATGAATCTACAGCAATGTTGGCCACTCTGCCCTGGTTGCAAGCCAATGAACTAGCAGAGAAGCTATAAAACATCCAATACAAACACAAAAGATCAATAGTGAACCCCGAAATGCTAGAATCTCATGGGACCTGGCCAAGCTCAAGGAGTGAACCAGCACTGACCCAGCACAGCTGCAGTTGCTTGGAAAACCTCCCCTGCCCTAAAGGAAAACCTTAACTTTTCTTTTAAAAATGAGTAAAAAAAGTAAAGAGAACTCTTATGATAGACAGCTTTTATGGAGAAAGAGAAGAATAGATTTCAAACCCTGAGGAGGTTAAAGACAGATTGTCTCCAGATGAAGCCCCAAAAGGTGATATAACCTGTCCCCATCACACAAAGCTTTCTTAGAAGAAATTAAAAAGAATCTTAAAAGAGAACTAAAAGAAAAATGGGGAAAGGAAATGACAAATTTGCAAGAGGGTTTGGAAAAAGCATATAACTCATTGAAAGAGAGATTTGATTAAATGGAAAAAGGAAGCAACTTTCAGAAAAACAGAATTTGTGGAACAGAAAAAGAAAATAACCCCTTAAAAGACAGAATTTGTGAAATGGGAAAAAATTCCATAGAACAAAACAACTCATTTAAAAATTCAACTGGACAAATACAAAAGAAGTTTAAAAAGTAAATGAAGAAAATAATTCAAAACTGAACAAATGGAAATGAATGACTCAATAAGACAACAAGAATCAGTCAAGCAAAACAAAAAAAAAATGAAAAAAATAGAAAAAATGTAATTGGTTAAAAAAAAAAAAACCCTGGAAAATAGATGTAAGAGAGACAATCTAAAGATTAATGGACTCTCTAAAATACATGATGAAAAAAACAGCCAAGACACTATCTTTCAGAAAATCATCAAAGAGAACTGCCTGGATATCATAGAATTAGGAAATAAAATGACCATTGAAAGAATTTACTGACCACCTCCTGAAAGAGACCCCAAAATTAAAACTCCAAAGAATATTGTGGCTAAATTTCAGAACTATGGGACTAATGAAAAAGATATTACAAGCAGCCAGAAAGAAACAATTCAAACACTGAGGAGCCAAAATAAGGATTACTCAGAACCTAAAAGTTTCAACTTTAAAGGATTAAAGGGCCTGGAATCTGATATTCCAAAAAGACAAAGGAACTTGGAATGCAGCCAAGAATGAATTGCTAAACTGAGCATCTTCTTTCAGGGAAGAAGATGGACATTCAATGAAATTGGTGAATTCCATTTATTTTTGATGAAAAGACCAGAGCTAAACAAAAAATTTGACCTCCAAATATAGAACTCAGGAGAAGCATAAAAAGGTAAAAAGAAAAAAAAAAAACTCAAGAACTGTATTTCTCTTATGGGTATACATAGAGAGTACATGTATAATCAGATAACAGCAAATTATCAGCAGAAGAAAATCTTGTTTTATTGTTATAATATAAAAAAGAAACTAGAGGTGGAAAGGGGATTGTAACAGAAAAAAGGGGGGAAAGTGGAGGTAAAATGAGGAAAATTACATCTCAGGAAGAGGCAATAAAAACATATTATAATTGAGGGAAAGAAAGGAGGATGACAAATATTGTGTGAATCTTACTTTCAGCAGATTTGGCCCAAAGAAAAAATATTAGATATATTTGGTTTCACCAATAAACATCTTTTATCTTATAGAAAAGGAGGAGGAGAAAGGGGTAAAGGGAAGGGGTATGCTAAATAGAAGGGAAAAGAGAAATAGTAGGAGAAAGGTATAAGAAAGGGGGGGAATCTCTAAAGGGGGAGGACTGCTTAAGGCAAGTAGTACTCAGAAGTAAAATACTGGGGAGGAGGGAAAGGAGAAATGGAGAGAGAAAAGTATAATTTGGGATTAATAAAATGGCAGGAAATATAGAATTAGTAGTTTTAACTGTAAATGTGAATGGGGTAAATGTAAGCAGATAGAAGACTGGATTAAAAGCCAGAATCCTACAATATGTTGTTTACAAGAAACACATTTAAAGCAGAGTGATACATACAAAATAAAAGTAAAAGGCTGGAGCAGAATCTATTATGCTTCAGTTGAAGTTAAAAAAAAAAAAAAAAAAGCAGAGGTAGCTATCCTGATCTCAGATCAAGCAAAAGCAAAAATTGATCTAATTAAAAAAAGATAAGGAAGGAAACTATATCTTGCTAAAGGGTACCATAGATAATGAAGCAATATCAATATTAAACATATATGCACCACATGGTATAGCATCTAAATTCCTAAAGGAGAAGTTAAGAGAGTTGCAACAAGAAATAGACAGCAAATAATAGTGGAAGATCTCAACCTTGCTCTCTCAGAACTAGATAAATCAAACTACAAAATAAATAAGAAAGAAGTTAAAGAGGTAAATGGAATACTAAAATAACTAGATATGAGAGATCATTGGAGAAAATTGAATGGAGACAGAAAGGAGTACACTTTCTTCTCAGCAGTTCATGGAATCTATACAAAAATTGACCATACATTAGGACATAAAGACCTCAAAATCAAATGCAGAAAGGCAAAAATAGTAAATGCATTTTTTTTAGATCATGATGCAATAAAAATTACATTCAATAAAGGATTGGGGGAAATAGACCAAAAAGAAATTAATAATCTCATCCTAAAGAATGAATGGGTGAAACAGCAAATCATAGACACAATCAATAATTTCAACCAAGAGAATGACAATAATGAGACAACATACCAAATTTGTGGGATGCAGCCAAAGTGGTAATAAGGGGAAATTTTATATCTCTAGATGTTTACTTGCATTAAATAGAGAAAGAGAAGATCAATAAATTGGGCTTGCAACTAAAAAAAAGCTAGAAAAAGACTCAATTAAAAATCCCCAATCAAATACCAAACTTGAAGTTCTAAAAATAAAAGAGATCAATAAAATTGAAAGTTAAAAAATTATTGAATTAATAAATAAAACTAAGAGTTGGTTTTTATGAAAAAACCAACAAAATAGATAAATCTTTAGTTAATTTGATTAGAAAAAGGAAAGAGGAAAGTCAAATTGTTAGTCTCAAAAATGAAAAGGGAGAACTATCTAACAATGAAGAGGAAATCAGAGCAATTATTAGGAGTTACTTTGCCCAACTTTATGACAATAAATTTGACAACCTACTGAGGTTGGAATGAAGCCAAGAATAAATTGCTAAACTTAGCATTTTCTTTCAGGGAAGAAGATGGACATTCAATGAAACTGGTGAATTCCATTTATTTTTGATGAAAAGATCAAAGCTAAACAAAAAAATTGACCTCCAAATATAGAATTCAAGAGAAGCTAAAAAGAAAAAAAAAACTCTTGAGAACTGTATTTCTCTTAACAACCTAAGGGAAATGGAGAAACACCTACAAAAATATAGATTGCTCAAATTAATAGAAGAGGAAATAAATTACTTAAATAGTCCCATTTTAGAAAAAGAAATAGAACAAGCTATTAATCAACTCCCTAAGAAAAATCCCCAGAACCAGATGGATTTATATGTGAATTCTACCAAACATTTAAAGAACAATTAACTCCAATACTATATAAACTATTTTAAAAAATAGGGAATGAAGGACTCCTATCAAATTCCTTTTATGACACAGACATAATACTGATACCTAAACCAGATAGAATGAAAACAGAGAAAAAAAATTTTAAACCAATCTCCTTAATGAATATTGATGCAAAAATTTTAAATAAAATATTAGCAAAAAGATTACAGGTAATCATCCCCAAGATAATACACCACAACCAAATATGATGCAATGCAGGACTGGTTCAATATTAGGAAAACTATTAGCAAAATTGACTATATCAATAACCAAATTAACAAAAAATATATGATTATCTCAATAGATGCAGGAAAAGTATTTGATAAAATTCAATATCCATTCCTAATAAAAACACAATAGAGTATAGGAACCTTCCTTCATAAATGTGGCCGATCCTTGAACGAGTGGCGTCTGGCTCTGGGCTGTGCTCATTCATTCCCGCGGCATGGTGTGCGTGTGTCAGGCTGGTCTTTGCTTCACTGGGAATCTGCACAAATAGACTTTCCCTTAAAACAGTCAGCGGCATCTATTAAAAACTATCAGCAAGCATCATATGTAATGGGGATAAACTAGAACCATTCCCAATAAGATCAGAAGTGAAAAAGATTGCCCACTATCACCATTGCTATTCAATATTGTATTAGAAATGCTAGTTTTGGCGATAAGAGAAGAAAAGGAGATTAAAGGACTTAGAGTAGGTAATGAGGAAACCAAATTATCAGTCTTTGCAGATGATATGGTAGTGTACTTAGAGAATGCCAGAGAATCAACTAAAAAGCTATTAGAAATAATCCACAACTTTAGCAGAATTGCAGAATACAAAATAAATCCATATAAATCATCGGCATTCTTATATATCACTAATAAAATCCAACAGCAAGAGATACAAAGAGAAATTCCATTTAAAATAACTTGATAATATTAAATATTTGGGAATTTATCTGCCAAGGGAAAGTCAGGGACTATATAAGCAAAACTACAAACACTTTCTATATAAATAAAGTCAGATCTAAGCAATTGGAAAAATATCAAGTGCTTATGGATACGTCAAGCAAATATAATAAAGATAACAATACTCCCTAAACTAATCTATTTATTTAGTGCTATACCAATCAAACTCCCAAGAAACTATTTTACTGAACTAGAAAAAATAACAACAAAATTCATCTGGAAAAACAAGAGCTCAAGAATTTCAAAGGAATTAATGAAGAGAAAAGCAAATGAAGGTGGTCTCACAGCGGTCATCAAAACCATTTGGCACTGCCTAAAAAATTGGAGAAGTTGATCAGTGGAATAGGTTAGGTTCATAGAACAAAACAGCCAATGATTATAACAATCTAGTATTTGATAAACCCAAAGGCCCCAGCTTTTGGGATAAGAATTCACTATTTGACAAAAATTGCTGAGAAAATTAGAAAGTAGTATGGCAGAAACTCAGCATACACCCACACCTAACACTGTATACCAAGATAGGGTCAAAATGGGTACATGATCTAGACATAAAGAATGATATTATAAACAAATTAGAAGAACATAAGATAGTTTACTTCTCAGATTTGTGAAGGAGGAAGGAATTTGTTGCAAGATAACTATGAATATGTATACATATATTGGATTTAATATGTATTTCAACATATTTAACATGTATTGGACTACCTATCAGTTAGGGGAGAGAGTGGGGAGAAGGAGAGGAAAATTTGGAACAAAAGGTTATGCAAGAATAATGTTGGAAAAATTATTCATACATATGCTTTGTAAATAAAAAGCTTTAATAATTTTTTTAAAAGAAAAGAAAATACTATGTTGTGATCCACATTCAGTTCTCACAATCCTCTCTCTGGATGTAGAGCCCAAATCACCTCGTTGTTGAAAAGAGATTGATCATCATATAATCTTTTTGTTGCCATGAGCCATTGCTCATGTTCTCTTGGTTCTAGCCACTTCATTTAGCATCAATTCATGGAAGTCTCTCCAGGCCTTTCTGAAATCATCCTGCTGATCATTTCTTATGGGAAAATAATATTCCATAACATTCATATAACCATAATTTATTCAATCATTCTCCAACTAATAGGCAGCCACTCGATTTCCAATTCCTTGGCACTACAAAAAGGGCTGTCACAAACTTTTTTGCACATGTGAATCCTTTTCTCTTTTTTATGATCTCTTTAGGATACAGGCCCAGTAGAAACACTGTTGGATCACAGGGTGTTCACAGTTTGATAGCCAGATTGCTCTCCAGAATGGTTGGATCAGGTTACAATTCCACCAACAATGTATTTAGTGTCCCAGTTTTCCCACATCCTCTCCAATATTCATTATTATCTTTTCCTGTCATCTTAGCCAGTCTGAGAAGTGGTACCTCAAATTTCTTTTCATTTGCATTTCTCTAATCAATAGTGATTTAGAGAATTTTTTTATATGACTATAGATGGCTTTAACTTTGTCATCTGAAAATTGCCTGTTCATATAATAGGTAAATATTTTGAGATGCTAGATGATGCACTGGATAAAATGATGGGCTGGGAATCAGGAAGATAAGTTCAAATTCAGCTTCAGACTCTTACTAGCTATTTAATTCTAGGCAGGTCAAAACCTCTATCTGTCTCAGTTTCCCCTGCTATAAAAATGGCATAGTAATAACACCTGCCTCCCAGGGTTGTGAGAATTAAATGAGGTAATATTTTAAAGTACTTAGCACAGTATCTAGCACATAGTAAATGTTTAATACATATTTTTTTCTCTTCCGTTTTCACTTTAAGGACCCCTGAGCTAAATGATCCCTAAGGCTTTTTGCATCTCTTATGAATCTCTCAATCTTAAAATGCTAATATTAAAAATTGCAAAGATTAGCCCTTTATATGGTTTGGGAAAAGACAGATAGTGAGAAATATTTCAAGGAAGACAAAAAGGGAAAGAATATCATTAAGAGAGAGGGAGAGGAAAGAGAAGGAGAATGTATTAGGATACCTGATAATGAAATTGATCAAATTTGACTCTTGAATATACATCCAAATATATATATGCATGTATGTATATTCTAGTGTGGCTAATCTGGGACTTCAAAAAAAAATCTTAGATAGACATGGTTTTTACACTTAGTGCTCAATTGTTTAGAAAAATATTGATTACATTGAGAAGACTGCATTATTACAATGTAAAACTATGGTGATAATTCCTTTAGTGCTTAATTTACAGTTATTACTATAAGTAACTTTTATATAACACTTTAAGATTCCTAAGGTGTTTTATGCAAATTGTATCATTTAATCCCCATAACTACCCTATACTATTATTATGCCCATCTTGCTTGTCTTAATTTATTTAAATTTTCACAGTTTTTTTTGACATGACCTTAATTTCTAAATATATTCCTCTTCCCTAGACTATATTAAGAATCATCTTTTATAACAAAGAATAAAGGAAGAGGAAAAAGGCAATTTGGTAAAAAGAACATGTCAACCAACTCTAACAATATTTGCAATGTTCTATACCCATATACCCTCCACATTTGCAAAGAAAGGAGAGAGTCTTTTTTTTTATTTCTTTTCATTTTTTCAGATTATTGCTCATTATTACTACAAAGCATTCTGTTTAAGATTTTGTTTTTCCATTTCCGTAGTTGTAGTCGTTTTCTTGATTGTCCTTACTCGACTCTCAAATAGTTCATTTAAATCTTCCCAGGTATTATATCCCAAAGAGATTATAAAGAAGGGAAAGGGACCTGTATGTGCACGAATGTTTGTGGCAGCCCTTTTTGTAGTGGCTAAAAACTGGAAACTGAATGGATGTCCATCAGTTGGAGAATGGTTGAATAAATTGTGGTATATGAAAATTATGGAATATTACTGTTCTGTAAGAAATGACCAACAGGATAATTTCAGAAAGGCCTGGAGAGACTTACATGAACTGATGCTGAGTGAAATGAGCAGGCCCAGGAGATCATTATATACTTCAACAACAATACTATATGATGACCAGTTCTGATGGATCAGGCCATCCTCAGCAACGAGATCAACCAAATCATTTCTAATGGAGCAGTAATGAACTGAACTAGCTATGCCCAGAAAAAGAACTCTGGGAGATGACTAAAAACCATTACATTGAATTCCCAATCCCTATATTTATGCACACCTGCATTTTTGATTTCCTTCACAAGCTAATTGTACAATATTTCAGAGTCTGATTCTTTTTCTACAGCAAAATAACGTTTTGGTCAGGTATATTTATTGTGTATCTAATTTATATTTTAATATATTTAACATCTACTGGTCATCCTGCCATCTAGGGGAGGGGGTGGAGGGGGTAAGAGGTGAAAAATTGGAACAAGAGGTTTGGCAATTGTTAATGCTGTAAAGTTACCCATGTATATATCCTGTAAATAAAAGGCTATTAAAAAAAAATAAAAATAAAAAAAAATAAATCTTCCCAGGTTTCTCAGAAGTCCATATTTATCATTCCTAGTGCTATAACATCCCATTATATTTACACATCACAATTTGACTATTTCCTGATCAAAGGACATCTACTTTATCATTTTTTAATAACTTAAAAATCCTGCTGTGACTATTTGGGCATATACAGCACCTTCCTTTTTGTCAGTGACTCTGTAGGGACATATAAACATTATGTCCCTAAGTTTATATGTCTCAAAGACATATAAACTTAGCAACTAGTCAAAGGGTAGAGACAGTTTACTCACTTTCCCTGCATGATTCTAAATTATTTTCAAGAATGGTTGGACCAATTGTGTGTCTATTTTTTGTAACCTCTCTAACACTGAATGTTTTCATCTGTTGTCGTTATGCCAATTTACTTGATAGTTTATAATTCTTCTTTTGAGAACTGAGATTATTCACATCCTTTGAACACTTATCCATTAAGGAAATTCTGTTGGTTTTATATATTTGTGTGATTTCTCTATTAATCTTGATTATCTTTCCCTTATAAGAAAATACAAAGAAATTTTCTCAGTCAATAGCTTCCCTTCTTAATCCAGTCGCACTGACGTTGTTTAACCAAAAGTTTTTCAATGTTTTGCAATAGATATTATCTGTTATACCTTTTGTGGCTGTCTCTCTCATTAGAACTGTCTCCTTGCCATTACTGTAAAAGGCACTTAATCTGAGACCACTTAAATTATTTTGGCAATGTTGTGACATTTAAAAAGTAGGCCATCTATTTATGTTTAACTTATTGTTGTATGTAGTATAAGATAGTATATTTAATTATGTTGTTATTAACAATTTCCTAGTAGTTTTGAAAAATTAAGGAATGCTTCCTCAAGGAATTTATATTTTTGAGTTTATCAAATTTGAGTTTATGTTTTTAAATTCATAGACAACTGAATATTACTGAATTGGATATGTAAATATTTTGTATGTCAAAGATTCCTTTGGAAATCTGGTAAAACATAAACCATTTCTCAGAATATTATTTTTAAGTGCATAAAATTAAATATGTAAAATAAGTGCATAAATAAAATATGAATAAAGAAGAAATCAAAAAGTTAGTGGGAAAATATATTTTCATCAGTTGCTGAAATTTGTCCACAGGTCCCAATTTTCATTTGGAGGGGGGAGGCTGATGTAATAAAAATTAATAAAGTCACAATAATGCTAAATTTTCAATATTTCCCCTTGAGATTTTAAGCCTTTTATTTTTCCAAATGAATTTTGTTATTTTACCTATAATATATGAAAATATGGCAGTATCTGTGAAGTATTGGTAGTATGATTAATATAATATCATATCTGTAAATTGCTTTAAGTATTATCATTTAAATTATATTAGCATAGTCCAAATATGGACAAAGACTATCCCCTCTAATTGTTTAACATATTCTTTATTTCTTAAAAAAAGTTTTATAATTATACCTATATTAGTCTTGAGTATATCTTAAAGGATTGATTCCCAGATAATTTTATGCATTCTAGCTGCTTTGAATAGGATTGCCCTTTTAGTATTACTTCATTGTTTAAAAGATTTCAATATAGAAAAACTGTTGATTTTTACATATTAATTTTGTGTCCTACCTCTTTGTGGAAGCTATTGATTGTATTAAATAATTTCTTTTCTGATCTATGGGATTTTTTCAAAGTAAGCCATCATATCATAAATAAAAACTAATAATTTTATCTTCTCTTTATCTATGTTTATTCTTTTTTTTTTCTTATCACTCCTAGCTACCAATCATAGGGTTGTAGTGAGCCATATAATATATGTGTGTGTGTGTGTGTGTGTGTATGTGTGTATGTGTATGTTTATTCTGCATGTATTTATATATATATATATATATATATATATATAATTTTATAGTCTCATTTATCAATTCTGTGATCTTTTTTTTCATTTTTATCTATGTTTCATATAATTTTAAAGATTTGTTTATAGCACACACCTGGTCAATTATCTCCTCTACAACAAGCCTTTGAATTCTTGGGCTACTTCTATGTCACAGTAAGACGTCAAATGAAGTTTAATGGAATTCCTTGTAGAGGGACTCAACCAGTGCAGCTTCAACAAGTAAGTAAAACAATTCTTTTTTTAACTACTTTTTCCCTGAGAACAATCACATACCAGAATGTGAAAGCAATGTTTTGATTTTTGGAGGCCTGGAACAAGCATTCAAATATAGCTATTTATCAAACTCATAAAATTCAATTTGTAAGACCCAGCTGATTTTTGTGAATTATTTTTGAGCTCTAGCTGACCTTTCCCTACAAGAAGATTTTATGTAGTCTTTCATTTAGCTAATACAGCAACAGCTAGTGATCCCCCAAAATGAGATGCAGATCATACCTTGGAAACCAGTATTTAAAGATCACATGATTTAAACCTAAACCTTAGAGACCAAGCCATTCATTTTATACATAAGACACTGAAGTCTAAAATACAAAAAGGAAGTAACTTGCCCAAAGTCACATCATTAGTGAATAACAAATGTAGCATTCAAATCTACATTTAAAAACTATGGAGTTAGAGTAATAAGACCTTGGTCCAAGTAAGGGCTATGAGCCTAGTAGAGTGACAGAAAACAGAGACAAGGTGACATTGTACATAGAGAGCTAGATCTGCAACCAGGTTCTATCTCAGACATATGGCATGATATTAACCAAGTCATTTAATTTCTCTGTGCCCCAAAGTAATTCCTTAAGATTATCAATTGTGAAAAAGGTACATATCTTTATAGGTATTCTCATTAGTAACCCAAATTCAGCCTCAGGGTGAAGTTTCAGTGAAGTCACTCATACAGTTCAAATGAAGGAGGCAGTGGTTGTTTAGTTTTACCAAGTATTAATGCATCATTTAACCCAGGCTCTCATGCTATTTTGTGGGAAAAGAGAACAAGGTATAAGTTAGTCAACAGCACAAATTGGTGGTTTGGAATGAATGGAATAGTTAGGCTCAAAAAAGTATACATTGATTGTCCAATGGCAATTTAGAAGTAGGTCTTTAGGGGAGTGCCTTGAAGATTTGTGATTGGCCTCGGATATTTAATGATTTTATCATTGAAATAGATGAATGCACCACTTACATGTTTTTCAATGTAAAGATGACACCAAGTTAGACAGAATAAATACAGTGGTTTGTTGGTAAATATTTAATATCATTTAAAATGTAAATCTTCATTGTTAATATTTTATTCATCACTTTCTTCAGTGAAATAATAAATTAAGCTGTGATTTGTAGCATTGAGTGATTTCTGAAATATAAATGTACATATTGAAAATTTAACAATTGGCTCTCCCAATCCCCTGGGAGCTAGCTCCAGTACACTCCTGAATAAATACTACTTAGGACAGGCAGGATGGATAAAACTAGAGCACTGGGTTAATCCAATAAACTGAAACTTTAATAGGACAGATGTAAAGAAATCATCCTCTCAGACTAAAAAAACTCAATCTCATATGCTCTTAATAGCAAGAGCATATAAAATATCAAAGAAGCCTGACTTGTTGTCTAAAAAATGTCAGGAGGTTTCAGTGGATTCCACCTTCATTATGAATTGACATTTTGACCTGGAAGTCCAAAAACCTATTGATGATTAGTCAAGAGGGGGCCCAAACAAGCTGACTTTTGGACTCCAGTTCTAGGGCTCTTGGCTTACTATCATGCTGCCTTTCTCAATAACAGATCTTTGACTATTTATTCATATTTTTACATTTTCAGAACTAATTTTGGGTTTTAACAGGACCATCCATCCCCTTTTTTGAGCTCTGATTTAGTTCAACTGCTTAAGATTTCTTATTTACCATGACATCTTATTACCAACAAAAATCAAAGTGACTTTTTATTTGTCCCTCATCCACCCCCACCTTGACTCCAGCCACCCAAGGTTATACCTCCCCCCAAACTGACTGCTGAAACTTAATATGTCAAGACTGCTTTGAGAAAGAAATATTCTTTTCATTACAAAACTGTTCATCTTCAGAAAATAGAAATAAAGAATTTGGATTGATCAGCCATTGGAAGATGATAACAAACATACTAGTGGTCATTTTGGACTATCAACAGAGACTGGAGTAGGGAGAAGATACGCTATGCTACATTCTGGAAAACAGAGTTCGAGGACTCTCTCCTCAAGGTTCAAAAGTTTTTTCCATGACAAAGTAGTGGACATTGAAAGGGAATCACACTTGTGGGATTTCTCTTTTCATACAGAACCAAAAAAAGAAACATAATAAAATTCTCTGCTTCATAGTCAATAATCAGTGAGCATTTATTGAGCACCTACCATGTGTAACACTGTGCTAAGTGTTTCATCACAGTTAAGCAATTCAAAACTCAAAGGAAGCAGGAATTGAATTTTTTAAAACAAGGAAAAATTAGATTATGATCCCAAAGCATAATCCCAAAGTTAAGTTATTAAAGTTTAAGCTACAGTTTAAAAAAAAAAACAACTTTGAGGATACCCTGAACATTACTACAACTTTGTGATTCAAAAACCAGAGGCAAGGTGTATGTTAATGTAGTACTGAGCTTCAAGGAGTTTACCGATTCCAAATATTAGCTCTTTTCTGTCATCTATCTCCCCATCTCAAATTTGAAAGTTCATTGCCAGAAGCCTTCTAATGAAAGCCTCTATTCTTCTTTATCTCAATCTTCTGACTTCTCTAGCTTCCTTCATGTCCCAGCTAAAATCCCACTTTCTGCAGGAAGCTTTTCCCAATCCTCCTTAATTCTATTTTTAAAAATTACAATAAATGTAATTACAAATTACAAATGTAATGTTACCTGTTTTTATTGTAATTTAAAAATTACAATAAAAACAGGTAACATTACATTTTAAAGCTGTTAATATGGTGCCCACAAAAATCATTACCATTGTATTAATGACTCCACTTTCTATTTGAGTTTGACATCATGGCTTTAGACTTTAAGGAGCACGTAGCAATTCAGAGGACAAAAAAGAGAAAGAAAGGCATGCTAGGGAAAGCCTGAACAAAGACACCGAGCAAGGAAGACCTTTGGTATGGATGAGAGAGCTGTCAGGTTTGTCTACTGGAGAGCTTTAACATGAGACAAGACTGGAAACTAGGTTGTGAAATACCTTAGATTCATGACAGAGGAGTTTGAACTTTACTCAGTCCCTACAAAGGAGTCACTGAAGATTTTTGAGCATAGAAATTACCTTATCTAGAGTGAAGTAATATGATTCTGGGACATATAGTCAGAGAATCTTTAACTCACTCAAAATTTTGTTTTTTTGCAGAGCACTATACTAAGCATTGAAGTAGATACAAAATTTAGATAAGACACAGTTTCTACCCAAATGAATGAATGAAAAAGTATTTGTTAAGTCCTATTTCATGCCAGACACTGGACATATAAAAGTGAGACAATACCTGCTCTCAATAAACTTACCTTCTTTTTTTTAAATTAAAGCTTTTTTATTTTTAAAATACATACATGGATAATTTTCTATATTTACCCCTACAAAACCCTGTATTCCAATTTTTTCCCTCCTTTCCTCCCATCTTCTCCCTCAGTCAACAAGTGATACAACATATGTTAAAAATGTGCAATTCCTCTATCCATATTTTCACAAATATCATATTGCACAAGAAAAATCAGCTCAAAAAGGAATAAAAATAGAAAGAAAACAAAGCACAATCAAGCAACAACAAAAAGAGTGAAAATACTATGTTGTGGTCCACATTCAGTTTTCACTGTCCTCTCTCTGGGTACA
This sequence comes from Sarcophilus harrisii, assembly GCF_902635505.1. Lineage (NCBI taxonomy): Eukaryota > Metazoa > Chordata > Mammalia > Dasyuromorphia > Dasyuridae > Sarcophilus > Sarcophilus harrisii. The sequence continues at coordinate 126,559,537 of NC_045427.1, read as the reverse complement.
AATGGCTTTCTTCATCACAAGACCATTGGAACTGGTCTGAATCACCTAATTTTTGACAAGAATCATGTCCATCAGAATTGATCATCGTATAATCTTGTTGTTGCCATGTATAATGATTTCCTGGTTCTGTTCATTTCACTTAGCATCAGTTCATGTAAACCTCTCCAGGCCTCTCTGAAATCATTCTACTGATCATTTCTTACAGAACAATAATATTCCATAACATTCATATATCATAAGTTATTCAGCCATTCTCCATCTGATGGGCATTCACTCAGTTTCCAATTCCTTGCCACTACAAAGAGGCTGCCACAAACATTTTTGCAGATGTGGGTCCTTTTTCCTCCTTTAAGATCGCTTAGGGATATAAGCCCAGTAGTAACACTGCTGGATCAAAGGGTATGCACAGATAGGCCTTTGGGCATAATTCGAAATTGTTCTCCAGAATAGTTGGATCAGTTCACAACTCTATCAACAATGTATTAGCATCCCAGTTTTCCCACATCCCTTTCAACATTTGTCATTATCTTTTCCACAAATTTATTTTCTAATAGGCATTAAATTTCATTCAAAGGAAGAAAGGGGAGAGTGTTAAGGAGATGCTGTTAAGGTAGATGGCAATGTAGAAGCAATAGCAGCTGGAGAAAGAGGCAAAGGAGGAGGACTAGGAAGATGACTAGGAGAAAGATGAAGAAGAGGACAGTAATAGTGGTGATGATAGCAGTAGTGTGGGCAGCTAGGTTGTGAAGTGGAGTACCTAGAGTCATGAAAATAAAGTTTTAATCTGACCTTAGGTATTGACTGATCTGTGTGACTCTGGCCAAATAACTGAATCCTGTGTGACTTTGTTTCCTCATCTATATCATGAACTACAGAAGGAAATGGCAAACTGCACCAATATTTCTGCCAATAAAACCCAGAGTCAAAAAGAATTAGATACTACTGAAAAACTACTGAATCTCAACAACAAAATCATAATGTAGCAGTAATAGTAAGAGCAGCAGCAGTAGTACTAGTAAAGCATGTCTAGAAAAGCCAAAGCTTGATGAATGTTTATTGATTAATGCTTGATCCAAAGCTTACACAATGCAATGGGGGTAACAGGAAGAGAAGTTTTGTTCATTTCAGACAGGATATCTGTCTACTCCTTCTAGGAAAAGACGCAACTTAGCTGTCTGGAAAAGCTAGTCTATGATTAGAGTGTCTCTTTACTTTCTGTGGCTCTGTTTATTTCATTCTTCCCACACTAAGTGAAATTTTCCATCTTTTTTCCCTCTCAGAGTTTGACTATCTTTACCCACTCCAACAGTGAAAATTAAGGTAGTGAATAAATTTAGTGAATAAAAAGGCATTTTTAAGTGCTTAGTATGTGACAAACACTGTGATTACAAATAGAATAAATGAGATAGCCCTTGTTCTCATGGATCTCACATTCTTGGATTTGTTTGTTTTTGTTATTTTTTTTTAATGAATGAGTAAAACTTTTATTAAGTATTGACTGTGTGCAAAGTGTTGAGTATACAAATAGAAAAATAAGAGATAGTCCCTTAAGGGGCACTTAAGGGGCCCACTTTCTTTTTTTGTCTTTTTAAAAATATTCTAAAATTTATTTTGTTAAATAGTTCTCAATTACATATAAAGTATTTTTAACATTTATTTTTAAAAATTTGAGTTCCAAATTCCTTTTTTCCTTCCTGTCCCTCCTCCACCAATTGAAAAAAAATAGAGTATTGATTAAACAATATAAGTCATGCAAAACACATTTTCATAGCAGTTATATTGCAAACTCACACACAGACACGAAAAAATAATATAAAAAGTATGCTTCAATATGCTTTTGAGTTCAGTTCTTTCTCTGGATAATTTTTTATCCTAAATCCTTTGCAACTGTCTTAGAGCTTTGCCTTGACAATAGTAGCTAAGTCTTTCAAACAGTTCTTAACAATACTGCTATTCTTGTGCACAATGTTCTGGTTCTATTCACTTCACTTTGCGTTAAACTTTGAGTTAAAGTATATGTCTTCCTAGGTTTTTCTGAAATCTCACTCTTGTCATTTCTCATAACAAAATAGTATTCCATCACAATCATCTAACTACAATTTGTTGTCATTCTATACTTGATGGACATCCTTTCAATTTCCAATTCTTTGCCACCACAAAAAGGAGTTTCTATAAATATTTTTGTACAAATAAGTCTTTTTCTTTTTTAATTGGTCTTTTTCAGGATATAGACCTAAAAGTATTATTACTGGATCAAAGGCTATGCACAGTTTTATAGCCATTCAGGTATAGTTCTAATTGGTTCTCCAGAACAGTCAGATCTGTTCACAACTTCAGTGGAGCATAGGGTTCTGGTTTTTCCACAACCCTACCAACATTTATCATTTTTTAAAAATCATTTTCCTTCTCTATTAGGTTAGCTTATCTGATGTGTGTGAGGTTGTATTTCAGAATTATTTAAATTAGCATTTTTCTAATCAATGATGATTTAGAGGATTTCTTTTTTTAAACTTAATTTTTCCAATTATATGTAAAGATAGTTTTCAGCATTCATTTTTGTAAGATTTTGAATTCCACATTTTTTTCATATTAGCCAATCTGGTAAGTGTGAAGTTGTTTTAACTTGTTTTAATTATCTAACCAATAGTGATTTAGAGCATTTTTTGTATATCTATAGTTTTAATTTCTTCATCTGAAAACTGCCTGTTCATATCTTTTAATCATTTATCAATTAGAAAATGACTTATAAATTTGATTCAATTCCCTATACATTTGAGAAATGAAGTCTTTATCAGAAATACTAGTGGTAAAAACTGTTTCCTAACTTTTTGCTTTCCTTCTAATCTTGGTTGCAATTGGTTTTGTTTATGCAAAAACTTCATCGTTTAATGTGATCAAAGTTATCCAATTTGCAATTAATATTTTCTGTCTTTTAAATTGGTCATAAATTTTCTCCTCTCCTTAGATTTGATAGTAATCTAGTCATTGGTCTACTAATTTGTTTATAATATCACTCTTTAGTCATGTACTTTCTCTTGATATAGGGTGTGAGACATTGGTCTGGTTTCTGCCAAACCATTTTCCAGTTTTTCTCAGCAGTTTCTGTTAAATTCTGAGCTCTTATCTCAGAAGCTGAAGTCGTTGGATTTAGTAAATAGTAGATTATATAGTCATTTATTGCTTTATCTTATGTACCTGATGTATTTCACTGATCCACCACTCTATTTGTTAGCCAATATCAAATAGTTTTAATGATTTATAATATAGTTTTAGATCTGGTACAACTAGGACACCTTCCTTTTAAGTTTTATATTCTTGACCTTCTGTTCTTCCTGATGAATTTTGCTATTATTTTTTTCTAGATCCATCAAATAACTTTGGTAGTTTGGTATGGCAATGAATATGTAAATTAATTTTGGTAGAACTGTCATTTTTATTACATTAGCTCAGCCTGTCCATGAGCAATCATTTTTTAAAATTGTTTACTTTGTCTTTCAATCTTCTGATTTTATTTGTTGAAAAGTCTTTGTAATTGTGCTTATAAAGTTCCTGGATTTGTGTTGGCAGGTAGACTCCCTTGTATTTTACATTGTCTACAATTATTTTATAAATAGAATTTCTCTTTCTGTCTACTGCTGCTGAACTTTGTTGCTATTATGTAGAAAGACTAATGATTTTCTGGGTTTATTTTATATCTTGTAAATTTGCTAGAGTTGTTGATTATTTCAGATAGTTTTTGGATTATTCTCTCATTTTCATTAAATATACCATCATATCATCTGCAAAGAATGACAGATTTGTTTCCTCATTGAATATAACAATTTCTTCAATTTCTTTTTCTTCTTTCATTGCTAAAGCTAAAATTTCTAGTACAATATTGAATAATACTGGTGATATTGGACATCCTTCTTTCACCTTTGATCTTGTTGGGAATGCTTCCAACTTATCCTCATTACATATAAGGCATGCTGATGGTTTTAGATAGATACTACTTCTCATTTTAAGGAAAATTTAATTTATTCCTATGTTCTTTAGTAGTTTTAATAAGAATGGATACTATATTTTAGAACCTTTTTCTCCATCTATTGAGATAATCATGTGACTTCTGTTAGTTTTGTTATCAATATGATCAATTATGCTGTTAGTATTCCTAATATTGAACCAACCTTATATTCCTGAAATAAGTGCAACCTGATCATAGTGTTTTATCCTGGTGATAAATTGTTGCAGTCTCTTTGGTAGTATTTTATTTAAATATTTTGCATCAATATTTATTAGAGAAATTGGACTATACTTGTCTTTCTCTGTTTTGGCTCTATATCAGCACTATTTGTGTCATAAAAGGAATTTGGTAGGACTCCATCTACTTTTTAAAAATAGTTTATAGAGTATTGGAATTAATTGTTCTTTAAATATTTGGCAAAATTCACTTATAATTCCAATTGGCCCTGGAAAATTTTTTTAGAAAGTTTATTGATGGTTTGCTCAATTTCTTTTTTCTAAAATGAGATTATTTAAGTTTCTTATTTCCTCTTTTGTTAATATAGGCACTATATTTTTGTAAACATTCATCTTTCACTTAGATTGTGTGATTTACTGGTAGATAGTTGGCCAAAATAACTCCCAATTATTGCTTTAGTTTCTCCTTCATTGGTAGTGAATTTTCATTTTTGATACTGGTAATTTGGTTTTCTTTTTTTTCTTTTTTAAAATGAAATGAACCAAAGGTTTATCTATTTTATTGTTTTTCCCCATAAAAACAGCTCTTAATTTTATTTATTAGTTCAATAGCTTTCTTATGTTCAATTTTAATAACCTCTTGTTTGATTTTCAAAATTTCTAATTTGATATTTAATTGGAGATTTTAAATCAGTTCCTTTTCTAGCTTTTTTAGTTTTATACCCAATTCACTGAGCTCCTCTTTCTTTATTTTATTCATGTAAGCATTATAAAATTTCCTCAAAGAACTATTTTGGCTACATCCCATAAATTTTTGTATGTTGTCTCATTTTTGTTATTCTCTTGGATGAAATTATTGTTTCTATGATTTGTTGTTTGACCCACTCATTTTTTAGAATTAGATTATTATTTAGTTTTTAATTAGCATTTAGATTATCTTTCCATGGTCCTTTATTACTATAATTTTGTATATTACATATTTTGTAATATAAATTATATTACATAAAATTTGTATCGTGGTTTGAAAAGGATGCATTTAATAGCTCTGCCTTTCTTCATTTGATTCTTCATTGGTTTTGTAACCTAATATATAGTCAATTTTGTGGAGGTGCTGTGTACCAATGAGAAAAAGGTATATTCTTTTCTATCTCCATTCACTTTTTTCCAGAAGTCGATCATATTTAATTTTTCTAAAATTCTATGCACCTCCTTAACTTCTTTCTTGCTTATTTTGTGGTTAAATTTATCTATTTGGGAAAGAGGAAGATTGAGATTCCCCCGATAGTTTAGTTTTGTCTCTTATTTCTTCCTATAATTCACTTATTTTCTCCTCTAAGAATCTGAATGCTATACCACTTGGCACATATATGGCCTCACAGCGGTCCTGCTGAGTCATTAACCTGCTGAGCCAGGGGTCTTGATTACTGATCAGTGCAGTACCTAAGAGCCTTTCACTAGCTTACCTGGATACTGCTCTAAGCTGTACTCCCCTTTTATTTAAGTCAAACACATCTTTTCTGAAATCCTTCTAAGTTATCTTAAGGTGGAAAATTGTTTTACTCTGTCTTTTCATGGGTTCTGTGACTCCAGAATCCATTTAGAGGTTTGACTTAACATTATTTCCAAGGGAAAATGGGCAGAGCTCAAGCAACTTCTTGCCTTCTCCCTGACATCTTGGCTTGTTTCTTGGAGGTTACATTCTAATTGGGGAGATAATGCATAAAAGAAGTTTCATCTGTGAGGTAGATGGAAATACCAGAAATCCTAAAGATGCAGCAAAGTTTTAGACAGAAAGGTCCAAGATTCCTTAGATTATATCAGCAGGGAAGATGAATATGTCAAGGATTTGGAGATAGTTGTAGTAATTGTCATAATCGTCATTGTTGTCATAGTAGCAGTACTTATTCTAGTTGTAGTAATAGTATTAGTACTACTAGCAGTAGTACTACTGGTGGTGGTAGTAATAGTAGCAGCAGCAGCATTTACATAGCATTTTAAGTGTTTGCAAATCACTTTACAAACATTATTTCATTTTAGTCTCACAAAACACTGAGAGGTAGATGCTATTAGTGTCCCCATTTTACCAAATAGGAAATTGAGGCAGATAGAGGTGAGGTAATGTCCAGAATCACAGTAGTAAGTATATGAGCCTAGATTTGAAGCCAGGTGTCCCTGACACCAGCACTCTATCCACTGAACCTGCTAAGTGTCTAGTTGAGGCAAGGGGGAGGATAAAGGGGTCTTCTATCACATGTTAAAAAATAAAGTTAGTGACTCCTCACTCATCCAAGCCACATAAGTAGCCAAACAGCCCAAAAGAGTTCTAATTATGAAAGGGATTAGAGGGAAGAGTGCTCCACCCCACTTTGGACAAGTCAATTAAGAACATCCTTGGGACTCAATTTTCTCATGCCAGAAAACATCATTGTTCTGAGAAAATGAGAATATTAAGCCAAAGAATCTCTTTTATTTTTAAAATAGATAAAATGATAGCTGTTCTATAGAAGGACTAACACTGGATTTAAAGTAAGAAGATCTGGATTCTTGTCCTAGCTTTGTGTTTATTTGTTTGGTGAGCTGATTAACAACCTGGATGTGTTTTCTAAGCTACACAATAGGAATGGCAATATCTTTCCTATCTACCTAACAGAATTATTAGGGAAAACAAAGAATGTAATATGGCAGGGGGGGATTCAAATAGATTTTATAACTCTGTCAGCTATTGGGAAGCTAAGTGGCACAATGGATAAAGTGCTAGGTGTGGCTCAGGAAGATTCATCTTCCCGAGTTCAAATCTGACCTCAAACACTTGACAAGTGTCATTTAATCTTGTTTGTCTCAGTTTCCTCATCTGTAAAATGAGCTGAAGAAGGAAATGGAAAAAAAAAAAACAACAACAACCGAAATGGGGTCATGAAGAGTTGAAATGACTGAAAAATGACTCAACAACAGCAACAAAATTGGTTATTAAATGCAAACTATGATTCTCATCTTTCTGCAAAGACAGGTTAGGGTCTGCCTATATGGTCAAGAAAGTAAAGTAGATGGCCTCCCAAGGTGCTCTCCTACCCCACGACACATAAAACAAAGAAGCTTTCCCTAACCAGAAAAACCTTCAACGCATATCTCGGTTTGGTAAATTGGTCTATAAAAACTGATCCAGCAAAAACGTATTCTGCGGACCAAGCTTTATCCCATTGAAGAAATGTGGAATACTCCTGCCATCTAGTGGTTAACTGAATTAACTAACGAGAACTTTCAGAGTTAGAACACTACTTGCAAAAGATGGAATCCACCTCAGCAGAAATCCCCTTTCCAACATCTGAGGAAAATGGCTATTCTCCTCTATTGATGGGAAGCTAATTACCTACTAAAGCTTCTCAATTCATTTTGGAACAACTGTTGTTGTTAGACAATTTTGTTTTCCTTCAATCGAATAAACATCTGCCTTCCTGGGACTTGCACAATTTGTACTGAGCTCTGCCCTGTGGACAGAACCTTTACAGCACATGGAAAAACACCTGGGTGTTTATGAAGCCAAGAAATAAAACACTGTTCAGGTTCACCAGAAACAGGTGATGAAAGGTGACAAGGAGAATATATATGAAACATCAACAGTACAGCCTTGCTCAGATGCCAGCTTGACACCATTGGGAAGATATTGCCCCACTTGTAAATTCTTCTGGTTCTATTCAAGAGTACAGACCAGTGGTCTGCATTCCTTGGCATTCAGGACTAAACAAACATGTTAGACTTGCTTTATGAAGGTACCGATCTTCTCTTTCTGGGATGGAGAGAAGCCAAATCTGACTCACCTACATCAAATCCCTTCTAATATTTTTTTTCAACAGTTCACTTTCTCCTATGTCTTCTCTTCTTAAACATTCTTCACATGACATAAGGGCCCTTCCCCAACCTTGGTCTCTTTCCTCTGGATGATCTCAATTCATATTGTCCTTCCTAAAATATGGTGTCCAGAACCGAACACATTACAGTGTGTTCCAAACAAGACAGGGGAAATCAAAACCATTACCTCTCTCATTCTGAATATCTTATTTTGGGGCAGTGGAGGGCTAAGGTTTCTATCCATCTGATCCTCATCCCTGCTCCACCTAGCAAAGCAGGAGAAGTAGATTTGTGACTAACTTAATGAGGAATGAAAAATTTCAAATGAGGTTACCTTGCTGAGAATCAGCAGTCTATGTATGGGCAATTCTTCACAAATAAGATCAGTCGTTGCCTGGGGCCTACACTCTTGTTTCAGGAGTGTCAACACATGGATTTATGCGTTCACTTGGAATTGCTTAGCCAGAAAATATAATTTTCATTTTTGATGGTGTTTATATCCAAGGACTAAGTTTGTTAATGTTAGAGAGAAGCAGATGCTAAATTGCAGGCATTGACTACCAGCTGCAGTTCAGAAAGCAATGACACAGGACTTCTTTATTAACTTTACTGTTAAATGAACATAGAAGTGAAACAATAGACTTTTTCTGACAGTAATGTCAATAGGACATCTGTGCAAAAGAAAGTGGAAGATAACATTCAGTGGAGGAAATGCCTCATGGAAGACATGTTCAGTTTCTGGGATAAAGAAAGTATATTGAAAGAAATTCAGAACTTCAGAACTGGGATGAGCCTGAGAACAAAGAGCATAGAATGTCCAAGCTGGAAGGATCTTGAGCACTCAGAAATCAGAAGGTCTAGGACCTAAGAAGATCTGAGCTTGTTGGGACCTTAGAACATAGAACTGAGAATGTTAGCACAAAAAGGGACCTTGGAACATTGAGCATGGAATGTTAGCACAGAAATGGACCTTAAAACACGGAGCACAGAATGTTAGCACAAATAGGGACCTTGGAACATTGAACATAGAATGTTAGTACAAAAATGGACCTTAGAACACAGATCATAGAATATTAGCACAAAAAGAGACCTTAGAACACAGAGCTCAGAATGTGAGCACAAAAAAGGGACCTTAGAACATGGAACAAAGAATGTTAGCGGAGAAAAAGGTCATTGTATACTTAATGGCAAAGTTGTATCTAGCATATATCGTATATATACTTTTTTAAATGTTTGTAGAATTCAATTGAATGGAATTGGAGTTATAAAGTCTCTTAGAGTAAAGAGTACAGCATATTTGAGCAGAAAAAGACCATCTAGTCCAAATCTACTCTTCACAGAGGAGAAAACTAAGAGTGGGATGGCCTTGTAAATTGCAGAACCTGGATCAGAACCAGCTCACTCTCAGGGTAGGCAAGTCAGCCTAGTTGAAGCAGCAAGGCACCCTGAGGAAGAAACAGGAATCAACATATGCTGGGCAAATCAAACCACCTTGGCCACTATTTCCCCTCAATACTTTGAACTAAAGAGCCTTGGAATAGTGATGTTTCCAGCCCAATGCCCATAGTCATCTTCTCGGGAAGGAAGCCCTGAGGAGTTCCAACCCAGCAACTGCTCCTGCTAATGCCACAGGCACAGCTACTGATGACACAGAAAAGAAAGTTCTTGCCACAAAAGCCTTGAACCGTCAAATAGATTCAGCATCAGAAAGTTTTATCATTATATCAAGTCGAAATGATAATAAAGAAGAAATATTAACATTAGCTTTAGTGCTAAGATCCATGGGACATTTCCATCTGACTTGCAGCTGAAATCTTACCTAGTGTTGTCTCCTCCATTAGAATGCGAGCTCCTTACTTTTTTATTTGTATCCCCATCATTTAGAATACTACTTCACACATAATTGGGTGCTAATAAAATATAATAAACTGGAATAAGAATAAATAATAAAAGCTTTATTCATACATTAATTCAGGACACACATCTCATAGTTCCCAGTATCTTGATAATGTCTCTGGGCTCAAATTGGGCAGACTCTCTTAGTTTTTGCTTTCCATATACCTAATTCTTTTCAGATAGTTCAGTTTATTTTTTAAAATACTAAACTTTATTTCAGAGAAAGAATGATAAAAACAAGTTATGAGATGGCTATGTTATTGCTGTTTGTTCTTTATTCTCAAAGAGGATCATGACATCAGATAGGTGATATCATGACACAAGAAATCCATGAATTGGATTTAAGTGAGGGAGGGCTGTATAAGGTCACTGGGCTCACTTTCTCCTCCAGAGTCATCTGGGTCCAGTGGCAAAAGTACTGCAAACTGTCCCGACTTTCTCATGCAAAAAAACCCCAAACCAATTGACCTTTTCGTGTCCCTAAAAGAAAATCTGACCACTCTCTTAAAATCTCAGTCCCTTTATAGTTACTTAGTCACTGAATTATTCTCTTAAACCAACTATCTCTGCCAAAGGTGTTTTCAAAAACAAATAACACACAACTTTATAAAATAATGGATTCAAACTAGTGCTAATAATAAATAATTCATATTTCTACAATACCTTCAAATTTTATAGTCTCACAGGGACCCTGTGAGATAAATAGCATAAGTTTTATATACTAGTTCCTTCCCTGCCACCTTCAAATATTACTAAGCTTCCTCCATTCTTAGACCCACAAGTTATAATCCTATGTCTCTCCTCAGACAGAAACTAGAAACTGCTGTCTATACTCACTGCCTCCTCTTCCTCTTTTTAAAAAATTATTTGTTTTTGTTTTCATTTTTTTCCTCTTTCTCATTCACTCTTTAATCCCTTTGCAATTAGATTTCTGATCACATCATTTGTAGGGAATTATTGTTTCCAAAATTACTGATGATGTTTTAATTACTAAATCAGTTTTTTTCCCCATTCTTCCTCCTCCTGAAAACTCTCTTCTTTCTGGGCTTTTGTGAAGCTATTTTCTCCTAGTAATACTCTTGTCCCCTTAACCTCTCCTTGATCTTCTTTGCTCAATCAGATAATTTTCCCTAAATGAGGATATTGCTCAAGTCTCTGTTGTAAGTTCTCTACTTTTTTCTCATTATACTCTCTACTGGCGGCAACAAGAATTTAATGTTAACCTCTATGCAGATGATTCGCTCATCCATATATCCATACCCAGTTCCAATATCTTTCCTGAGTTTCAGTCATCACTAATTGCCTATTAGACAATTAAAGTAAGATGTCCTAGAGACATATCAAATACATCAAGTTCAAAAGAGAATTTATCTTTCCCTCAAGGTCACTCCTTTTTTGAACTTCTTTCCTTCTCTCAAATTAATAATATTGATAATTTCCTTAATTCTTCACTGTCTCTCATCCCATAGGATCTAGGTAAAGTCTTTCTGGTTCTGCTTCTACATCACTTACATTTGATCCATTCGAATACTCACACAACTTCCATTTTAGTTCAGGATCTGATTGCCTCTTATCTGAATTGTTGCCAGTACCTCCTAATTGATCTCACTGCCTCAAGTCTCTCTTTACTTCATTACATTTTTCCTGCTGCTACCGAAGTGATTTTCCTTAAGCACATATCTGAACATGTCACTTTCCTTCTCAGTAAACCAAATATCCTTCTAGGATAAAATCTAGCCTATTTTATTTAGTGCTAAAAGCCCTTCACAATCTACCTATTCAGGCTCATTGTATATAGCTCTCTGTTTCACACTCTGCTATCCAACTAAACAGTTATTAAAACAGCCTCTTAACTGATCTGATTCTAGTCTCTTGCTCCTTTAGCCCATCCTACACAAAGTGGCCAGGTGCCTTATCTCTGCAACTCAGATTTTGTCATATCCAGTCAAAGAGCATTAATGTTTCTTTGATACCTAGGGCCCGATAGGTGATGTACAGATTCCTCAGACTATCATTTAGTGCCCCTCTCTACCTTTATTTATGTTTTTAGTTTCACTCAGCCAAACTGGAGTACTTGAGTTTCCTTAATATTTTACCACTCCATTTGCCATTTTATCAAATACCATCTTGCCCATGAAATCTTCTCAGATTCCCCATCCTACACCCAGCCTAAAGTGACCAATTCCCCTTATCAATTCTTGAGATAACCATGATATAATGGAAAGAATTGAGTGAGAAAATCAGATCCAATTCCAGATATTCTTTACTGTCCTGATTTCAGGCAATTCATTCTACCTCAGTTTCACCATCTGTAACATGATAATAGCTGAATTACCAATGGGGCTAAAAGTAGGATCTTTAACTTCCTTGAAAAATACTACCAAATATTTGGGTCAGGTACACTCAGTATACCCTAGTAAAAAGGACTGAACATGAGAGAGAGAAAGGTACCCTACTATCTGATGAGGAGGCAAAAACTTCCAAGAAACTGGCACAAGACTTTTATTGAGGAGGCCACCAAAAGAGGAATGAGTTAGGAGCTCACACTAGCTTATTTAGCCTATTTTCCCTAATTATTCTTGCAAATCAGGTACTGAACCATTGTTTTTTAACTCCTACAAGTCAAGTGTTTCTTGAACTCCTCAAACCTGGAGTTGTTTAGAAAATAAAATTAAATAATGAATTATTATAGCACAAATAATAATAACCAAGCTGTACTCCTCCCTCTTGTTAGGAGTCCAATATGACACAGTTCTTAATTATAGCGATTTTTGTACATGTCAGTATGGCATAGCATATAAAATCACTAAATTGGGAGTCAGAAGTAACTTGGGTTCAAATATCACTAACTGTGACATTAATATTAACTGTGGGCAACATGTGGGTCTCTTCGATCCTTAATTTCTTCATTTATAAAATAGAAACAATATTATATGTGATACCTGCTTTTCCATGGCTGTTGTGAAGCCAAAATAGAGTATACATAAATGGCTTTCCAAACTTTTAAACACTATGTAAATGAAAGTTGTTTACTTTGTTTCTCCACTAGATTGCAAGCTCTGTGAGATCAGGGATTATGTCCTGAGAGTTTTTTGCATTCTGTCCAATGATAGACATAAGATATTGTATACAGCATTCATTCATTCATTTATTCAGAAACTTTTATGGAATACCTGTTGGGTGAAGAGCACTGTGCTGACTACTGGGGAAAAGACAAAGTTGAAATAATTCAAAATTCTACAAGCTTTTGTTAAGTACCTACTTTGTGAAAAGCCCTGTGATAGGCATTGGGAAAACAAAGACAAAAATGAACCAGCTTGGAACTTATCTTTTAGGATTTTAAAGACTATAGTAATGGCATTGAATGTTTGTTTAATGAATTCTGAATTTTTCTGGTAAAGAAATAGTCAACAAGGCAATCTCATAGTATTTTATCATAGCATTTATCTAGACTGAGGGCAGATTTACCTTGCAGACAGCACAAAGTAGACATGGTCCACTACATATATATAAATGAGGATGTGTCCAAAATCATTTGCTATTAAGTACTACCCAGACAGAGCAATGTCTTGGACAAAGCGCAATGCTAATCTTTTTCTTTGTTAAGGAACGGCTCTTCACAAAGGAGAACAGGATGTTACATGGAACCCAGAACACAGAGTTCTATTTGATTATACCCACCAATTCCTGACAAACCACTTGAGGAGAGGGGACATGAAGCAAGTGGAAGGGCTGGAAAAGAAATGAGAAGGGAAAAGAAACATTCTTCCTCTTCCTCTTTCCTTTGGCCTACAAGAAGTTGAGGCAAATTCAGTCACATTGCTTAATGATTCCTTCCATGGTTGTGTCCCTGACACTTTTCAGAAAATTGAAGACAGCCGTTCCACCTGTTCCCCTCGCTGCCAGGGCCTGAGGTGTTCCTGGGAGGGGGCTCAGGCCCCCATCTTTGGCCTTGGTTGCCCCTGTGAGGACATACTTGGCTACGATGTTGATGTGACAGCTCCTCAGCTCTGCCAGGGCCATCACACATTGATTATAAGCTTCACGTAGCAGACAGCTCCCAGAAGACAAGATGTATTCCCTCAGGGAAGGGGCAGAGTGGATTTCTTCTATGAAAGCCCTGTGGGAAGGAGGCATGTACTCCCTCATCCTGTGCAAGAAAGCAGCTGAAAGAGAGCAGAGGAACAATATCACTCCCACTGCCTTCTCCCCACATACACAAAGTATCTTTTATATATTATCTAATATATATTACATATATATTATCATATACAATGTATTATTATATAACATATTATTGTTATATTATTGTGTATAATAATTACACATTATATGTTATAAATGTCTTTTATATATTATTAAATACATATTTAATGTTTGTCTTTGCATGCCCAGTGCCTAGAACAGTGCTGAGTATATAATAATTGCTTAATAAATACCTGCTGATTGGTTACAGATTTAGAGCTGAAAATGATTTGAAAAATCATCAAATCTAAGTTTCGCATTTGACAAGTTAGTAAAGTAAGGCCCAGAGACTCATAGTGACTTTTCCACAGTCCCAAAGATCATAAGTGACAGAACCAAGATTTTGAATTCCAAATTCCAGGTATTTTGATTCCAAATCCATGATTCTTTTTATTGACCTGCAATGCCTCTCATGGAGCATGGTAGAAAGAGCATTGAACTTGGAATTGATTGACTTCTAGTCTTGATTCTATCATCTGCTAGTCCTGTGATGTTGGATAAGGCCCTTAACTTCTCACTTTTAGACTTTTCATCTATAAAATAGGGATGATAACATTTCAAATACTTCATGCAGTGATTATAAAGAAAGTAGTTTATAATACTTAGATACATGTATGTATATATATACCTAAATAAATTTATTTGTTTGATTCATATTCATTTGACTTACTCTGCTGGAAATACCTTGTTGTTTATTAGCTGGCAAACTTTGATGTTTGGAGTGGAGATGGATTGACTATAGTATTTTAGGCCTGATCTTCAACAATTTACTTAATAACATAGAAATTGGAAAATCAGAGGAATCACACAGATTTGTTACTATATATGAAAAGTGACAAGCTGAAATCCTTGTGAACAGATATGATCGTGTCTCTCCTCTGCTCCAAATTTTCTATTGCTTCCTATTGCCTAAAAATAGAGTTCTAACTTTTTAATTAGGTAGGGATTTTTTGGGGGGGAGGTGAGGCAATTGGGGTTAAGTGACTTGCCCAAGGTCACACAGCTGGGAAGTGTGAAATGTCTGAAATTAGATTTGAAATCAGGTTCTCTTGACTTCAGGGCTGGTGCTCTATCCACTGCACCACCTAGCTGCCTCTGGGTAGGGATTTTTTTTAACACAAGTTTCTCTACTAAAGTTCTCATTTATCATATGTATAGAGAACTGAAACAAAATTATAAAAATAGGAATCATTTACCTAGTGATAAATGGTCAAATGATATAAGTAGACAGTTTTCAGAGGAAAAGATCAAGGCTATCACTAATCATATGAAGAAATGTTCTAAGTCACTAATAATTAAAGAAATGCAAATTAAAGCAACACTGAGACATCACCTCACATCTATCAGATTGACTAAGATGACATAAAAGGAAAATGACAAATGCTGGAAGGCATGTGATAAAATGGTTATGCATTATGGGTAGAATTGTGAACTGTATAACCATTTTGGAGAACAATTTGAACTACACTTAAAGGAACTATAAAACTGTGCATGTCTTTAACCCAGCAATATTGCTTCTAAGTCTGTAACCCACAGGGATCAAAAAAAATATATATACCAAAATATTCCTCGAAGCTCTTTTTGTGGTGGAAAGAATTGAAAACTGAGGGGATACTCATAATTGGGATAGACTACTACTGTACTATAAAAATGATTAAAGGGATGGTTTTAAAAAGAACTGGGAAAACCTATATGAACTGATACAAAATGAAGAGTAAAATGAAGAGAACAATATATACAGTAAGAACAAAATATAATGAAAAGCAACTGTGAAAATTTTAGTAAATCTGATCAGTACAATAATCCACCACTACTTCAAAGAACTCATGCTATTCACCTTCAGATTGAAAAATGATGAGCTCAGAATACAGATTGAAGCAATTTTATTTTTATTTTGGTTGGTTTTTTAAGACAATAGCCAGTGTAGAATATGAATTACATAACATACACTCTTGTATGGTGAGTGTCAGACTTCTTGCATTCTCAGTGGATAGAGAAGATGGAAGGAGAAAAAGAATGTGGAACTGAAAATTAAAATTAAAAAATAGGGATTGGATGATCACTTATTAGAAGTATCATGTGGGATGTTATACTTCAGAAAGGGGTTGGAATAGATCC
Organism: Sarcophilus harrisii; assembly: GCF_902635505.1. Classification (NCBI taxonomy): domain Eukaryota; kingdom Metazoa; phylum Chordata; class Mammalia; order Dasyuromorphia; family Dasyuridae; genus Sarcophilus; species Sarcophilus harrisii. The sequence goes on along the minus strand of NC_045427.1, from coordinate 126,543,253 downwards.
CAACTTCTTAAACTGTGGGTTGTAACCCCATATGGGGTCTTATAACTGAAGGTAGAGGTCACACAATTATGATTTATTATCAATAAGTATTTGATTTATATCTATTTTATATACCTATATACGCCGGATTATAAGTGGAAAAAATTTAAGAAGCCCTGGAATAGATTACTTCTGAGTTCCCTTCCCACTATATAATTTTAAGCTATCCAAAGTAAAAACTAAAAATCCAAACACAATGTGGTGCTTCTCCAAGATATTTCCTGCAGATGTCTTCTGTACACATAACATGCATATATATTAGTAGAACTACTGCAGATCAGGCTAAGACACTGTAAAGAGCCAAGCCCAATATCACAGAGAAAGACTAAAGGTTTTCTTCTCATGGTTGGGAGGGATCAGAGTTCAGAGTTGGGGCTGAACTCTGTGGTTCTGGCTTTAAGCCTGGATCACTATCTCTTGGTCCAAAATGCCCTTTACTTTTCGCAATGTCCTGGATTGGGGTAAGGAAATAAGCATTTTCCCTCAAACCAGTAAAGAAATTGCAGAATCTTTGTTTTGGAAGGTTACTGAGGGGTCATCTAGTCTAACCCATCTCAGAACAGAAACCCTCTCTACAATACCCCCAACAGTAATCACCCAGACTTCGATTGCAGAACTTCATTGATGGGAAAGCTACTATTTCCCAATGCAACCTATTCTACTTTTGGATAGCAGAACTGTTAGAAAGTTTTCTTTACAACCAAGTGAAATCTGCTTTTCTGAAACTTCCACCTTTTGCACTTTAGATCAAACAGAAAGTCTATTCTTCTTTCACATGATAGCCCTCAAATAATAATTGCTAGCATTTATATAGTGGTTTATTCATGTTATCTCATTTGACTCTTGGATTAGTCCTATATTGTTATTATTCAATTGTAGCCAACTCTTCATGATCCTATTTGGGGGTTTTCTTGGCAAAGATCATGGAGTGGTTTGCCATTTTCTTCTCCAGGTCATTTTACAGATGAGGAAATTGAAGCACACAGTGCTAAATAACTTGCCCAGAATCACATATCTAAGAATTGTTCAAGATCATATTTGAACTCAGGTCTTCCTGATTCTAGGTCTGGTACTCTATCCATGTTGCCATCTAGTTGCCTCACTTATTCCTCTGAGATAAGTGCTGTTATTATTTTCATCTTACAAATTAGCAAACTGAGATTAAGTGACTTTCCCATGTCATTTAGCTCTTAAGATTCTAAGGAACTATTTAGACTTGGATCTTACTGACTACAAATTCAACACTATCCACTATACCACCTCAACACCTTAAACCTTTTCCACATTAAATACACTCAGGTCCTCTTTCAACAAACCCTGAAGTAGAGTGAGTTTCCAGTTCCTCAGTGGCCCTTCTCTGGATACATTCCACTTTGCCAGCATTCTTCCTAAAATGTGGATTTCAGATCTGAACCCAACATTCCAAATAGAATATGACCAGAGGAAAGGCAAACAAAGCTATCATCTCCTTAACTGAAAATACTCTTAATGAAATCCAAGATTGCTGGATTTTGGAGCCTCCATATCACACCAATAACTGATAACAGAGACTGGTGTAGGACAGAGAATTAGTGGAAGCTTTCAGATGTATTGGTTCCATATGAATCAAAGCAGTTCCCTCAACCAGTTATCATATTGTTCCTCCCTAATTTAGAATGAGGAAACAGCTACTTCGGAACTTCAACCTGAGTCACAAGGAACAGCTGAAAACAAGCTGTTGCCTTGGGGTTTCCTTGTTACAGGCACCAGAGGCCTGCCAAGATCAGAATAGAATTGGCTTGCTGCAAAGATCTTCTGAAGGGCCATCTCTTCCCAGCTGACTCAGGAGAATGTGGATTTTGTGACATTTTATTCGCCCACGGTTTTATTAACTGGAAACTACACCTTTCCTCTTTCCAAGTCTCTTCATGGCATGTGGTGACTATGGATACTCAAAAACTATGCCAGTGAAGCTGGAAAGTCCAAATGAAATCAGAAAGGGAGAATGTGAGGTTATCTGGAGATGGATCTAGTTGGGTAAGCTAAAAATGATATTTTGACTCATCCTCTCATTTGGATTATTTGCTGTAGCAAGACCTCATCAGTCAGCAATCAAAGCAATATTTATTAAATACCTATTAGGTTCCAGGCACTGTACTCAGCATTGGACTTGTGCTCTGTGCTGACTACTTGTACTTCCCACATCCATGGTATCTGGCTTCTTAAAGTACTGGCCAATCTGGAAGGAGTCTTTGGCAAAAGTGTCTGCTGAAATTTTTTTTTAATTTAAATCAAATAAGGAACGTTAAACTTACTGCTTTCCTTGCTATGACAAACACCTAATAACTCATCAAATGCATGAAACACTGTGCTTTGAGCTGCACTTCCTCCGGAATATTTCAATGGCTCTTCTGAGACTCCTTCATATATCAGCCCCTCTGGAATTGCTGGGTTATCCTTCCAGCTGAAAAGACAAACATAGTTTTTTCCTATGAATTCTGTACAAATGGACTGTATAATAAACATGTAGCAAGTGCCTAGCATATGCAGAGTGAGAAGCAGTGAGTTTTAACAGAGAGATAAATAGCTTTCATAATAGGAATATGTGGATTCTGGTCCTTCATGACAAATACTAGCTGTGTGATCGGGAACAAATCAAGTAAACTCTCAGTACCACAGTCACCTGTTTTAGAGTATAAATCACATATAAAATTTCAATCTCCATCAGCAAAGCCAAGGAAGTTTTTATGATAGGTGCTCCTTATATGGATGAAACCTCGGGTCTCAAAAAGCAAAATATGCAGGCATTGTGTCACATTCAAAGACAGGATTAAGAAAGCTCTTATCCTCAAAGGAATTTAATGATTAATGAGGTGACTTCAAAATGCATGAGTCAAGGATGTACAGAACATCTCCTTTTAAGCTTTGAGAACTTAAAAGTTTACTAAGATTTTTGGAACATCCTGCAAGGAGTATTTAGAGAGTAATATAAAATATTTAGAGAGTAATATAAAATAATTCAGGGAGTGAAAAGAGAGAAAAGGTGGGGGCTGGGAGGAAAAGGGGAGGAGAGAGTTAACTGAATAAAAAAGTCACAGAAAGGGTATAAAGAAGAAAGATATTATAATATAAGACTTTAAGGATAGTTAATAAGAACTTTAATGCTGTGAAGGGTTTTAATGACAGGCTGAGTTGCTATTTCATCCAATAAGCAGAATCTTTGAGTGAAGAGTATAATATATCTCATATAAACAAGAGTAAGGGAATTGAGAAGAGGCAAACTGCAGGAAGAGGAGGAAAAAGAAAAAGAGGAGAAGGAGGAAGAGGAGGAGGAGGAAAAAAGAAGGAGGAAGAGGAGAGAAGAAGGGGAGGAGAAGGGAAGAGAAGTAAAAAGTAGTAAGTAAAGATGGGATAGAGAAGAAAGAAGAGAGGAGGGAGAGGGAGAGAAATGAAAAGGGGAGGGAATTGGGAAGTGGAAAACTGCAGGGTGGTGATCCCCCCAGAATCCAAAGATTAACTATTGTCTCCCAGAAGTGCTTGAACATTATAGAGTAAGTGAAGCTAGCTTCCATTCCTGGCTCTGCATTTCACTATCTTGTATAACTTAACTTGTATAACCTAAACTTTGCCCACCTTAGTTTCTTGATCTGTAAAATGGATATTATAATAACATCTATCTCCCATGTAGATGAGAATAAAATGAAATGATGTAAGTGTTTGGCAAACCTTAAGACACTATATAAATATTAGCTATATTATCAAAGACATGGTTCCTACTCTCAAGAAGTTTACATTTCAATATTTCAATGAGGGAGACAATGTACAAATAACTAACTATGTATGGGCATGACCAAGAAAGTGTAAGTGAAAAGTAGTCTTGGGGAATGAGGGAGAGGTAAATGCTGGGAAAGATCTGCAGAAAATGGAATTTTAACTGAATTCATAGGATCATGTTTTTAGAGTTGGAAGAAACCTTCTGAAGTCATCACATTCAACCATCTGTTTTATAAATAATGAAACTGAGACCTAGAGAGATTGTCACACCAAGATCATCCCTTAAACATATATAAAAGATGTTCTGGGTGTGGTAGTGTAGAGTGCCAACACAGCTGGCACACTCTACACATGCCTATGGATAATGCACTGGCAGAACCAGAATTCATTTTCCTGAAATGGAAACCAAAATTTGAGATCTGAGCAACCAAGGAAAAGTTATTGTTTCAAACACTTTCTCCAGCTATTATGAAATGATTCTAGAAAAGGAAAAACTCAAAAACAGCAAAAAATGTTTGGATTCCTCCAAAGCTTAAGCAGCTGTTTGGGGGAAATCTGAGAGGGAAATAGTTGTCTTATCAAACAATTATTTTTAGCCTTTCTTGGAGCCTATTTATGGCAATCCTAAGAAGTAGATAAATTTGAAGAGATTACAAGATTAAAATACATGTTTTTACACCAGGGTCAATGACCTCCCCAAGAAGGTTAATGTTGAATGGGAACTAGAGAGAGGAGCTTCATCTCATAACAAAATCTCTCAACTCTTAAAAATAAAATTTTAAAAGAATCCCAGCTGTAGATAAGATCGGGAACAGAAAAGTAAGAAGAAATTGTATAATTGAAAGTGAAGATATTTCTAATTTTTAATATTGTCAAAATGTCAGTATTCGTAATCATCTATTGTTTTCAATCCAATTCAAAGTACATTCATTGAGGACTTGAATGACATGTATTGCATCTACCCTGGCGATAAAAATATGAAAAATGGCATAATTCCTACTTTTTTAAACCTTTACATTCTATAGTAGGATTATGACAAGGACATAGGTAAGTATATTAAGGGAGTAGAATGTGATTTAACCAAGAAAGAGATTCAGATAAAGTTTTTCAAGAAAATTTGATGACAAAATTGAGGAAAGGACAACTATAAAAGACTTCAAGAAGGACGTGGGAATTCAAACTTTATGTTTAAAAATAGCATAAATTAGGTAGAAATGAAGAATATAAAGAATAATTTGAGCAATCATCAATTCTGTTTTTTAAAAATGTCTATCTTTGATTTTGTTAGGCCATACTAAGTGGTAACTAGGGTGGCACAGTGGCCTGACCACTGGGCCTGGCGTCAGAAAGATTCATCTTAGTTCAAATTTAGCTCCAAACATTTCCTAGCTATGTGACTCTAGGCAAATCATTAACCCTATTTGCCTGTTTTCTCATCTGTAAAATAAAGGGAATGACAAACCAGTCCAGTTTCTTTGCCAAGAAAACCCCAAATGGCGTCATGAAGAGTTTGACATAACTGAAACAATTCAACAATATAAGATGAGAGAAAAGTGGTAATATCAAAAGCATGGGAGAAGTTGATATATTTATCAGGAAAAAACCCCCAATAATACTTATTGGCTTCCAAGAGGGATTTTTAATCTTCTTTAAAGTCCTCTTTGTGTGAAGTCTTTCCTAATCCTCAACTGATAGTACTCCCCTCCCTAACTGCACCCTATTTAATTATTTTTATATATTTGTATTGATTCATTTTATACATATATTTTTATAATCATATTATTGTGATGTTTAAAAAGTTTGAGAGATAGTTTTTTGATATGTATTAATACAAGAGATCAGTGATGCTCTCAAATGTCAAAGATCCCCCTTAGCAGTGGGCTCACAGTTTATATACTCTTGAAAGATTATAGGTATTTCTAAGAGTAGCAGTCTACTCTGATTGGTTAATAATTGGTGAGAAAATGAATGTTCATTTGTATAATGTAGGCATTATTATTAAATTTATTAATAAATTAATTATTTTAAAATGGTTATTGAATTAAAGTAAACAAATACTTTGTTTAGTTCAATCGGGAAACATTTGCCCCTCCAAGGGCCAAGGATTATACAGTCCTTCATCTTGGTATTCTCACAACTGAATACAAGGCTTCATTTATTTCTTTTTTCTTTCTTTTCCTTTTTTAGGGAGTTTGTGCTTTCATAATTGTAAGGAGGACCTGGTCAGATACTTCCTCTGTAATTTATAGTCTTTAGGAAATTGCCTAAGAAATTCAATAACTTGCCCAGAGTCACACAGGAACAGGGATAGACCTGCACTCAGGAATGATTTTGAGACTGGCTTTTCTATTCAATATGACCTGTTTTTTTTTTTTTTTTAAGTTGAATGAAATTGAACTAAAGATTATGGAAACCCCTTAGCAATCATATATTTATGACACATTCAGAAAGCTATGCAAGTTTAGTTGTAGTGTTATGTGGTCTTCTTTTAGACTGAAGGTCAGTAACCAGTATAGTATTATTATTTTACTAATCTGATATTTCATGACAGATATTTTGCAAATGAAGCAAAGAATAAGCAAGGGTTTTTCTTTCTATGACAAAAGAAGTAGCTTTCATGTTGTGTTACAAAGAAGTAGACAGAAAATTAAACATAGAAAGGAAGTCTAACTTGGCCAGGGTTGTTGAGGTCATTAGTGGCAAAGCCAGGGCTTGATTCAGGAATGCTAATTCCTCATTTGATTCTGGACTAGGCATAAGGTCACTATGAAGCCCTTTTGGTCTTCCTTCCCCATATTACCCCACATCTTCATGAAGCAATTCACTTCAACAAGCCAGTTAGGTATAATACAAGGATGACAGGGGACTCTAGGAAAAGAATGCCTGCCTTTGAGGAGCTTGCATTCTCCTGAGGCAAAAGAACATGTACACAGATAATTAAATATTAAATTTCCTAAATATGAAGTAATTTCAATAAGGTAAGGCAGGCTCAGGGGAGCAGGAAAGTGAAGTGAGCTTGAATAGCAGTAGAAATTGCAAGAGGTGGTGACGAGGAGGGAGAACGTTATAGGCAGAAAAGATAGAGAGACTGTACAAAGGCAGGGAATGCTATCTAAGGGGAAGCAAGTGGGCTGTATTAGCTGCAACTTAATGTATGTACATTCTACATAGTAGTATGCTAGTAAATGTTTAACAATTAGCTTTCTGAAAATTAAAAAAAATGTATAGCAAGACAGGTTAAGTTTATTTTCACTTATTAACGTTTTTCTTGCCATTTCTGTAAGCTGAAACAATCAATGAAGCAATAAATAAAAACCTATTTGCCAAGTTCTTAAATGTAAATGCTTATATTGAAAATGTAACAATCAACTCTAGTCAATATGAACTGGCTCCAGCACACCCTTCATTCTTGGTAATACATCTAGAAAGCTAGGTTGAAGATAGATTTTGAAGGGCATTAAATATGAAAATGAAGACTTTTTTTCAAGCCAGAAGTGACTGGAATCCCTTGAAGCTTCTTGAATAGGAGAATGCCATGGTGGAGACATTAAGCATAATAATTTAGCAGCCATATGGAAAGTAGATTGAAAAATTGAAAAAGCTGGAAACTTTAATAATTGGAATCTGGGGTCAGGCTTCATCTTGAGCCTCTTTCCACACAAGGCACATGGACAGAATAATGGAGCTTCCAAAAAAGGCAATGGGACCAACTTTTGAAGGAAATAAATTTATTTTTAAATCTTCTCCTGCTAATATTACTGTATTTGTCTTGCGTTGCTTTTTTCCTTCTCTTTTAATGCCTTATCTCCTAGAGCTGTTAGTCACTGACTATGCAGTTTCCACAGAATCCAGGTCTGTCTTTTCCTTCTAGTGCCAGAATAATCTCTCTACTTTCTACCATTTACCATAAAAAACCCAGTCCCTCAATATAAGAGCTTTTAGATAAATTTTAAAGCTGATTGTTAGATGAATTACGTGCTTAAATTAAGGCATACTGTGTTGTGGATGATTTAGGATTATCTTTATTTTAAGGGGAGAAAATTTATAATTATTAGAATTTCAGAGTGAATAAAGAGGAATATTGGAGTGAGATCTCCTTTGGGCATCTTAAATCCCATTCATAAACTGTTACATACTCCTATTATCTGTCCCATTGAGGAGATAAGATACTGGATTAAGGGGAAAATAGGAATATATAGATGGTAGAGTGTAAGTTCTTGCCCTGACTTTTATAGGACTCAAATATATTTCAGAACTCACAGAAATCTGTCAGTTATCCCTCAGACAGTAATCACACAAACCTAGGACCACAGGCCAAAGAAAATTAAATGTCATTTTTCACTCTAGAGAATTCCCTGATCTTTCAGCTCTGACCTAGATCCAAACAGGTACACTGTACTCTTCTTCTTCCCAATTAGGAAAGTGTTCACATGCCCTCACACAAGGAAAGCAATTGAGCTGTACTTACCCAGAGAGAAAGATCCGGATGACTGCATAAAATATGGCTGGATCTACATAATCTAGGGGAACAATCAAAATGTGAACTTTTCTACAAGCCAAAAAAATTAAAAAGAGACGAGAGAGAGAGAGAGAGAGAGAGAGAGAGAGAGAGAGAGAGAGAGAAAGACACGATGGGAGGGAGGGAGGGAGAGTATGGGAAACAGACAGAGACACAAAGACAGAGACTCAGAGAGAGATACAGAGAGAAGAAGGCAATTGGTTACATGTGCATCGGCTTTATGCTCTCTCAGGCACTTCCTCCATCTGATCTGTACAATGACCTGGAATTAAAGTGGTGCAATGAGAGGGATGGAATGTTCTCTCCTGCAGTTGCCCTCCATGGTGTTTGCATAAATCTTAAGCTATTCCATATGCTGCCCTGCTCTATTTGCTGTCCTCCCCAACTCTGTCATTTGAAAAAATTAATTGAAAAGAAAATTCCCAACAGATCAAGGTCCTCTTATGCTGAATTTTGCTCAAGGACATCATGTTTGTGAGGATAGGTTGGCAGTGGAGTCAGAGGAAAGAATAGAATTTAAATGAAGGGAGTTCCCACATGGTACAGTATAAAGAATGTTGTCTTTGTAGGACCTGTCTTCAAATACTTGAAAAAATCACTTAATTTCTCTGTGCCTGTTTCTTTATAAAATCAAACAATTCTCTCTACTTTGAGGTCACATATTTATGATGCTATCATCCCAAGATCTTAAGACAGGGAATCCAAAGTTAGTAATGGTCTGAATCTTGCTATCATAGAATCAACTCCTGAGTTGAAAAGGACCTCATATGCCATTCAGTCCAATCCCCACTCAAATCATTTCTCTTTCCCATAATATACCCAACTTGTGATCATCCAGCCTCTAAAGACATGTTGGGGAACTCACTATGTCTCAAAGCAGTACATTTCACCTGAACACAAATATAATTTTAGGAGTTTGGATTGGAGGGAAGGTTTGACCTAACATTATTTTGCAATTCTTAGCCATTGCTTTTAGTTCTGACCTAAGAGGCTAAATTCAAGTCAATCCTTTTATCATGTGACACCCCTACAAATACTAGAGGTGTTATCTCCAGGGAACAGAAGACATGAGGGCTGAGACTTTCCAAGTCACATAACAACACAGGGTTGCCCACAATAATTCATGTTTCTATCTAAGTCAAGGATTCTTAAACTTTCTGAGTCATAAACCTATGTGGCAGTGTGGTGAAACCCCTTCTTGGAATAAGGTTTTTAATTGTGTAAAAGAAAATGCATAGGATTTTAAAGGAAATCAAAGGTTAATGAATATATATATATATATATATATGTATATATGTATTTATATGGATATATATATATATATTCTGTTGCCAAAATAAGTTCAATCTTAAGAGAGAACAATATGGCACATCTCCACTTATGAATCTGTCATCCATAAATTTGTTCAAAGTTTTTTTTCATCTTTTTTTTCTATTTCCTGGAAGAACCAATTCTTGAGGGTTCTATAAAAAAATTATCTACT